>NW_026117934.1:0-27570 GCF_001640805.2 Lates calcarifer
CCTCCACAGGGCACCTGTAATATAGAGGACTATAAATGCCACATGAAAATGTACCCCCACATTCAAATGGTACCTTTAATTTAGAATAAACAGAGACAGTCCTGAATTGGAATAATTTGTAATGAGCACTTTATCTTCAGCAGACCATAACAACATAGTTTGTCATTTTAATGTTATCATAACCTAGAGCTAACAACATGAGACTCAAGTTGTCAAAAAAGAAGACTTCTATTTTTTTTTTGACAGTTCAAGTTGTATGCACTGTATGTATATGCAGTCTAGAGGTGATATCAGGGGGTCGCTTGTTTTTCTTAGTTTGATTTTTCCTTAGTTGAGTCATAGGCACAACCAGCTAGTGTCTCTGCTGTGAAATAGTTGAACTGTAGACAAACACTGTTTCTTCATTGGAGCAGTATGATCGACTCATTACCCTCTCCCTCCACTTGTTAAAGTTATTTCTAGCTTTAAGTTGGTGTTATTTAAGGTGCTTCTGAGAGGGATAGGGGGAACTCAAAGTGGCAAAAACACTATAAGCTATACTCATACTGTGAAGAAGTGGATTGCTCTGGTCTTCAGCAATAAGTCCTCCATGTGGGGAAGTTATTGGGTTTAGTTTATGTTATCAAGCAGCAAAGCAGTAGATTCCCAGGATAAAACAAGGCGCTATATGCATATGAATTATTCTGGACAGTTGGATTATTGCTGAAGTTCACAATTTATGGGCAGGTAGTGTGTTGTGGTGTGTTGTACTGTATGTACCTGAAACTGCCAGCAGAGGCCAGCAGAGCCCTTTGTTAGAGGCAGAGCTGCTGTGGGCTCAGGGAGGGGAACTGAGGAACCCTTCATTCTGTTTATCACACTGTCTGACATCAGTTGTCCATCACTGGAAAACCAATTCACTCTAACTTATTTTGCCTTTAGCTTCTACACAGTTATGGCCTGATAGATGAGACGGATGCAGAGAGGAGGGACCCTGTGGTGAGACCCTCACTGATGTTAGTTTCCCATTAAACAGTTTGAAAACAGAGTTGTACTTCATCCTGCCTCCTGCATCCTTCTCTCTGAACCTCTCTGCTTACTACCCCTAAATGTAGAAGCATGTGTTTGCAAAATGATTCATTACTGAGATTCCTATCTGACCCTGGCTGTTCAAAAATAATCCAAAGCACCTTTGTATTCTCATGTTAAGGTACAGTTTATCACCATCAGTATATCACCCTGATGAGCAGTCAGTCTGGGAGGATTCATTCACTTAAGATGGTCTAGATTTTTTTTATAAATTGTCTTTATATCCTATGGTTCCCAGTGATCCAGCAGATGGTGAATGTTAGAATATTATGGGAATCTAAGTATGGTATAGTGTTGAATTTTTGAGAGCCAGGTAGGGTGCTCCAAACTGATCACAGAGAAATTTAAATATACCTCTACTTTAAATCCACTTAAAGCTGCTACGTGTAGATTTTTCAGTACGTGTAATAATAACATCAGGGTTTTCCAGAGGTTTGTGGAGGGCTTGCGTGCAGTGGTGGTGTGTGTTTTTGGGGGTAATGGGTGAAGGGTGTGTTGGGGTCCTCCCCCCAAGTAAAATGTCACGTTTCTTTGAATAAAATCTATGCATTTTCACATCATTTTGGAACCATTATCATTATAGGATTAGCAACAACAGGTATTTTGCAGCACACTCTTGATGAAAAGTAAAATATGTGCTCACTCTGCACCATTCAGAATGACAGTGGTAAAATAAGGCTTAGTGAATGGATTTGAATGATGAGTTTCTCCGATTCCCACAGCCATTTGGAACAACAATTGTCTTCTTCCATTAAATTTCTGTTTGGCCAGATGTCTGTTGGCAGGTTATTTTCTCAGTAGCCATAACCACCTGACTGAGTTAGTGTAGTGAGTCAGTTCCTCTCTCAGAATGGTTTTCTCTGACATTTGACAGTTTTCAGACTGTCTGTCAGAGCTCAACATCTGTTTGACAGATTTTCTTTGTGGTTCATTTCAGCAGTAAAGACGTTGGGAGGTGCGGTTTTCATGAATTTATTTTCTTCTCTGTGAAATCAGAACACGTTCAGACCAGCTCGCAGAAACTCCTGAGGGTTAAACTGGGCTAACCAGACATTTTTTGGGCTGATAAACCCCTCAAAAATCTAACTATAAACAGACTGAAAACACTCACTAGCCTTGCAACATAAGGCTACGTACAACACACGCCATAGTTTTTGTTGGTAGAAAATAAGCCGATTGTAGTAAAAATTGGTTTTGGTCTCCAGTTTCATGGCAGTAATAACCAACAGGACCATGGTGGGGTATGTTCTTGTGTTTCCAGTGGCACACAGCTGGCACTGTGTGTGTCTGTCCTGATGTGCATGTGTTGCTGCTCTCCCTGTTTTTAGGAGAGCACAGACACACATACACTATAATATTACACTGATACTTTCACTGCTATATGAGAAGAACAATAAACCCACTGTTATGAAGCTGCAGCAGAGTTTTAGTTTCAGTTTTAGTTGAAAAAAGACCATACTTATACCATGAAATATAACAGTGACACTGGTTTATAAGGTTTTACACTTAACAGCTATCATTCAGTAACTTGTTGAGAGCAGCATTTAGCTAAGAGATACTCATTTTTCATGTAAACCTGCTGAGGAACAACACTTCAGCTGCCTGCATGAAATATCCCAGCCATGATGAATACAAGTGGTAGAAATCACATGCACACAGACTTAGAGTTGGTTAAATAGCCAGTTGATGAATATAGACATTAAAATGTTGTAATGGATGCTCCTCTTTATTGTCAGCTGACGGAGTGTTTGTCCTCAGTTGGCCGATGTTGATTGTCAGTGACAAGATAAAGTTCCACTGAATTGTGATGTGGTTTATGATTTCAGTAGCTGAGATGGCAGCCACACAGATTAGAGATGTCCACTTATTTTCCAATTTCAGTATTGTGTACTTTCAGGCTGGTAAGTAACAAGAAGTTGAAGTACAGAAAATGATTTGAGTTCACCATTGTACACTGAGTTTTACAGTGTAAAATTTCCCTCTCAGCTGTGTGTCTTCCAGGAAGACACACAGAGATACATTGTGATCAGACTTTTTAAACTCTCGAGTCAGTGACAGATGATTTTTACCTAGCTCCATCTCTTCAGTTGGTCCATTCTGCTGTAGGACACTCGTGAAACTCGAGACCAATATGTTTCTTTCAACTCCTCATTCTCAGTGTCTCTGGGTGGTGTCTATTACAGGGTACCATATTCAGGCATTTTCAAATGCTACACATAGTGGCTTTCATTTTTAAAAAAACAAAAACTGTATTAATCAAATAATCACAAGGGTAAAATTTAGAAATCTCCCACAACCTCACCTGCTTAGCAGTTTACCTAATGCTGAAACAAAGGAGCTAAATAATAATAAATGTGTTCCTTTCTCTCTTTGGAGCTTCATTTTCCTCTGCTAGCGGTGATAGTTTTTCGTCCAGCAAAAGGCCCACACCAGGGATCCTCCCCATCCCCTTTACTTTTTGAAATGTTCATTCAACCCTTAGTTCAAGCTGTTCACTAGTCAACGAATCCTTTTTTGTTTCTGTAAAAAGAGGCACATGTCAGGGTTCCCCGCTCTCTCCCTCGTTTTTCTTATAGTAAACTGAACAGTAATGTGAGATCATGTCATGTCCTTGTCTGTGGGAATATTGAGTGTTTCCTGTCACTATCCTAACCTCCTAGATGATCAGGATGAAGCATTCATCTTGCCTTCACTGCTGTAAGAAGGAAAACTCATGTTTTTTCCCAAACAACACACTTGGCCAACAATTACACATCAGTATTTGCTGTTGTAATAATATGCAGAGAGCAGCATCAACAGAGACTGCAGTCTATTTTTGCTAAGCTTTAGCAGCTCCCTTATTTTAATATACAACACCCAGAGGAAGAATAATTTCAAATGTGCATTTTCAGAACTTGTGAAATATGAACAGAGAATCAGCTGGTGAACCCGAACTCCACAGATGTTTATACCGAGCACCTATATTTTGTAATCAGATCTATTTTGGTGACAGGAACAGTGTACAGATATGTGCATGTATTTTATTCTCCCTGTGTCACACTTGTACTTGTTGTACAGAAACATGTTTTAGTATGACAATCTTTTACACAAGATTTGGAATCGCTGCAAAATATCTATTTGTAAATAAATGTCTTTTTCTACATTTTTGAGTGTTTGTGCTTTTATTAGTACCTCACATCAGGTTTTATCAATGGTTGATTTTTGTCATTGTTGTCTTTGTCTCTTCATTTCTCCTCTCTATTATGACATTGTAATGTCTTTTATTGGTCTACCCTACAGTGTAGTATTGTACACTCTGATGTGTGTGAAAATTTTGCTTTAATACATCTACAAACATAAGAAATATTACATTTAATTTCAATCAGAGGAGACTAACAGAGAGGCAGAGAGTAATTAAACTCATTTATTCCATATTATTCAATTCAATTCAGTTTTATTTACATAGCACCGAATCACAACTGAAGTTATCTCAAGGAACTTTTCATATAGGTCTACAGGTCTAGACTGTACTCTTAAGACTATTATAATTACAGAGAGAGACCCAACAAATCCCACCATGAGCAGCACTAGGCGACAGTGGCAAGGAACAGCTTCCTTTCAAGAGGCAGAAACCTCGAGCAGGACCGGACTCAGGGTGGGCGGCCATCTGCCTCGACCGGTTGGGTTAAGAAGGAGAGCGGGGAAGGAAGTGAGGGAGGTAGAAGATAGCCACAGGAGAACATAGCTTAATGCAGATTCCATGTAAAAATCTAAAGTGGTATCAATACAATAGAGGTAATAATAGTTATGACAAAGTTGTAAATGCAATGGCAGCAGTAATACTAGAAGCAGAACTAATATTTTCTCAATATAGTAGCAGGTGTTGAGTGGAGTTGTAGGAGCAGCAGGAGACTTGTCATCACAGATCAGACTCTACAGCTCCAGAGGAAGAAATACCTGCAGAAAGAGACAGAAGAGGAGACAGAGACGGGAGAGCACAATACTACAGGAAAGGGGAGATACTGAGTTAGTAACATGTAACATGGGATATGAATCCATACTGATGGAGAGAGAGGGAGAGAGAGAGAGAGAGAGAGAGGGAGGGAGAGAAGCTCAGTGCATCAGTCTAGTGTACACAATAGAAAAGATAAAGAAACATGTGAGGAGTGCTTGGTGATTAGACCTTATTGGGATGCCGTCATTTAAAGGAGAGTCAGTCCATTAGCTGAACAGGAAAATCCCCTGCTGTAGTCTGGACACTGATGGTGGTGAAGACTGGTGGCTGATGATCTGGATGGACATGCAGCAGTGGAGGGGCCCATGGATGCTGACTCTGAGGAGAACCAGAAGTGAATGGGTTGGAGCAGGGTCGCATGACAGAAGAGATTGGTTGATTGGTTTGTGTAACTGCCCTCAGTTAGCTGACTGTTGACAATAACAAAAATAAAATCTGTTGGTAATAAAAACAGCTGCTCTCTTATTCTAGTCTACCTGAACTGTCTGAAAAACACTAATGGAGGCAGTGATATCTGGCATGTCTCTGGAACACTGATTTGTACTTGTAAACCTAAAGTCTTTGAAATTACATCATAACCCTTTCCAGCTTTATGTAAATCAACAATTCTTGATCGTAGATCCTCTGAAAACTTTTTGGCGAGGCATGGCTCATATAAGCGTATTCTCTTGTGATGAGTAAAGTCAAAAAGTTTGAGTGGTTTTTATCAGTCAAAGTAGATCCAGTCCACACCTCCAAACTCAGTTTCCTAACAAGACTCCAGGTATGCTAACACCTGACTCCAATTAGCTTTTTTGAGGTCATTAATTCAAGGGTTCACATACTTTTTCCACTTGCACTATGAGGTTTTTATGGTTGCTCTCAATAGAAACATGAAAGGCCAGAATTTTTCTGTGTTATTATTTTAGGCACATTATATTTGTCAATACCCTTGACTTAGATGAAGATCAGATCACGTTTTATGACAAATTAATGCAGAAAACCATGGAATTCCAAAGGGTTCACATACTTTTTCTTGCCACTGTAGCAGACACTGGCAATGCTAGTTTGAGACACAGAACTGTAGAAACATGTAGAAACAATACACAATAAAAGAGTAAAGGATCCTCACTTACCCAGACATCTCTTCATTCAACCTTCATTATACCAGATGGTCACGTCCTGATGAGTGGGTCCTGCAATATCTGTCATTATTGGATAGTGTAGGTGGTGTAAGTCTCCACTGACAGAGGTGTTGACTCTGCGCTGTGTCTCTGTCCCACTGGGTTATCTCTGTAATGAAACACCCCAGCAGTCCTCTCCTCATGTTATCTCTTCTCCCACTGCACACAACATATGTTGCTCTCTGGCATGGCGTCATTCTCGTCTCCAGGTTCAGTAAATAAACCAAACCGAGCCTCAGCGATAGCAGCCACTTGGCAGGTTATGAATGCTGTTTGGTTAACCCACACCCTGCTGCCCAGTTTCTCTCTCTTACCGTCTCAGTATGTGCAGGTATAGACACAAATATACACACAGTCTCTCTCTCTAACATGTCAATAAAGCCTTCTGTCTTTATGATCACATACCAGTGTGATCTCACTGCAAGCCAGGCTCAGGATTGGATCAGGACAGGATCTGCTGTGAAGGCCGGGTGCCTGCATCCAGGACACACTGTAGGACTGACTCAACACTCTGTGGTGTAAATCTGTGTCAAGAGAGTGAAAGGGACAAGAGGAATGTGCATGTGTGTGTCAGTACTTGGAAAGGAAAAGAAAAAAAGTGAGAGTTTGTTCATCTCCCAGGACACAGTTTCACTAGACGGGGGCAGAGGGTAAACAACATTCACATGACCTTTGTTTATGTGTGTACGGCCACAACTCCTCTCTGCAGGATGAAAAATATGCTTAAGGAATGCTTGCCTGCTTGCATTAGGCTCCTCATTCCTCCTTTGTGTTCATGTTTAAGAGCTGTGGGTGGGGAAAAGAAAGCATTAAGGCAGACATGGAATGTGGATCTGATTTATCTCATACAGGAACAGACCCATAGTTTGGGAACACCAAGTTTTGTTCACCATCTGATGTTCAATGAGATGCTGCTCCTACAATCTTGCTCAGTGGCTGTCATTATGAGAAGATCTGTGTCAGTTTAATTCCTGTGTAACAGGGACCCAGGTAGGGCAGGGTAGTTAGAACTCACTGATTCACTCATAATGTCTCTAAAGGATACATGAAGTGCTGGGTAAATCGGAGGTGTGAAAGTAGGCAGGCCTTACATTATTTCCTTTGAGGAAAATGATGATGTTACCTCTCTCGTGAGAAACTCCATAAAAAAGAAAAAGTCTTATTGGGTGCTTTATTGTGGGCACAGCAAATAATGGCAATGAAATGCTTTGCTGCCAGGATGAAATCTGCTGTTAAGATAAACACAGAGACTACAATGGTCTACACTGTATGAGTCATGCACCTATTCTGGATTTGAAAGTCTTTCATGGAAAATGTACACAGTATATAAAAATGGTAAAGAACATAGATAAGAGAAAGTTCATCTTAAGTACAAAATGGACCATGATAGCCTGAAGAGTATGGTTTATTAGGTTGAACATTTCCTTTACTTTAGCATGGATACATATGTCATATTTACAGGCTGATGTCTCAGGTTGATTTGGCAAAGCATACAGCTGAGGCAGTGCTCTTAGAATAGCACTATCAAGTGGTTCTGGACAGTATGATCTGACCTCTCAGCAGTGTCACTGCAGCAGCCAGGCCTCCCTCTGAACTCAGGGTATATGGACATGTGTTCAAGTGAATTCTATGCAGGGAAGATAACCTCAATCTTTTCCACAGTAGCTGACTCCATCCTCTTATTAACAGGAAGTACCTCTGCTGGATTCCTGTTGCTAAGGTTGTTCGGGCAGCTAACTTGTGATCTGAGGTAGGTCAAGCGTTCAGAGAGTTATTCAAGATGTACAATTCCAATGATCTCAGGAGGCACTGAGCACATAAACACAGAAGTCTTCCTCAACAAACTCAGAGGGTGGTAACATAATCTATAGGGCTAAGATTTCCTGAACCAAAGCACCAGTCTGATAGAGATCCAACCAGCACTGCATTACTGCTGTAGTAGAAAGACCAGATTAACTGTCAGATATAACCACCATCACTGGCATGGGCATAGCACAAAAGTCTGGGGTCTCTTGCCTCCTCAACCTGTTATGGATGGGGTGATGGTAGTGGGGGGTTACTGAAGCTCCAATATGTGTTTGTGTTAAAAGAGCATGTCAAACTATTTATTCAGCCAATAAAATAAACCTGATGAATTTTCAAATAGTTGATGAAGGGGGTTAGTTCTACTATTCCCCACACTACAACATTTCAAGTCAAGTCAATACTATTTATATAGTACCAAATCTCAACAGAAGTCATCTCAAGCCACTTTTCCTATAGAGCAGGTCTAGACCGTACTCTTAGATTATTATGTTTACAGAAAGAGAACCAACAAGTGGTGAGGAACAGCTTCCTTTTAAGAGACTGAAACCCCAAGCAGAACCAGACTCAGGATGGGTGGCCATCTGCCTCGACTGGTTGGGTTAAGAAAGAATGAGGGAAAGAGAACAGATTCCATATAGAGACGTAAATAATAATAATAATGATAGCTATAAAGGATAATAGTAACAGTTAACATAGTAATAACAGAAATAGCATTAGCATTTGCAATAAGACTAATATATTTTAAATGGAAGCATACCATCACAGTGTTGTTTGGGTTATTATGGGTTGTTTGTCTCTAAAGCTCAGCCCTGTGATAGACTAGCAACCAGTGACGTGCGGTGAGGTTTGTGGCTGGTGAGGCACTGACTCTTTCAGAGTCAGATTTACAAATATATGCACCCAATATATTTGCCAACGACCGATTGTGTTTCATATCTCATATCAGCATTCTTTCCATACACATAGCAGGTACATATTGGGCAAAGAATATAAACGTATAGCGGTTCAGTATGCCTCCCAAAAAACACCAAGGTGGATGCTACAGACCGCCTATAACAAGCGACACAGCACCACGGCAGATACGCTCTCTCTCTCTCACTCACTCTCACACACACACACACACACACACTCACACACACAGGATTCACATACTGGTCTTACCTTTACTTGTAAATGAAGTCCATACGCCTCTCCTTCTGGACAGAAATCTCCGTGACTTTGGCGTAAAAGTCCTCCTTATGTTCTTTTAGTTTTAGAAGTCTCTCAGTCTCAATGGAGATGATTGCCAGGGATGAAAGTCGTCCTTGGCCTTTTAAAATCTCTCGATTTTCCTTTACATTAGCATTGTGAATGCTAATGTTTAGCCTATGCTGTTCATTCAAAGCCAAATCTATTCGCGAAGTTCCAAAAGTTTTTAAAGCAATTTGGCTTTGAATATGAGTAGTTGAGCTTTCATGTTTGCTGAGGCTTCTTGGTAGATTTTTAAAGTCACAAAATCCAGAAACCAGGAAACAGAAAAGGCGGTTTCTTGTAGCACAGCCACACAGCCAGTCTTTTCAGTTGTACCACTCACTTTGAAATGATCGACTTATCTTCTGTCCCGTCCTTTGAAGCAAGCCCTTTAGCTCCGGCATTGGTCGTCCATTATTTATTTCTTCACGTTTTGATTGAAAGTCCAATTTTGAGAAATTTTCGAGCTGAGATATTACATCCTCCATTTTGGCAGTCAGTCAGAGCAAAACATAAAATAACGGACGCCTATTGAACTTTACTTGACTACATAGAAGAAGAGCAACCACCGAACAAGAATAAACCTGAGCTCACGTCCGCCCTCTTCATTGCGGCAGAGCTACTGCCTGCCTCACCTCTATCAAGTCTTATATCTTTTCAGTGCGGCTTTATGTCAGATCCTAACACTAAATAAGTGATAGACATACGTGAAATACATTACCTATGGAAAGTGAGGACATATAATAAAAATGTCTACAATGTATAAAAACATTTTAATAAAGCATTACATTGGTAGCATACACTGAGTAAGCAAAAGGCACGCGCTCAACCCAGTTTGCAAGGGATTGCGCAATCTGACGTGAGGCAGCGCTCGGTGCTGCCTCACCTCGCTGCCTGCGCTGTAATTGAACAGGAAATACGCAAAATACAGCGATTTTGATTATAAAAATGATTGAAATTATTTGAATCATACAGAAATTGCATTTATAGCACGGATCAGTGGACAAATATTTATTTTATCATTAGTATACATCTCATGATGGCAGGTGAGGATGATGACAGGTGAGGCACTGCCTCACCTGCCTCCCCTGACCGCACGTCCCTGCTAGCAACCTGTCCAGGGTGTACCGTGCCTCTTACCCAGTGTCAGCTGGGATAGGCTCCAGCCACCTGCTACCCTTAAGGATATGCGGTATAGTTTATGAATGAATGAATGAATGTTTTTTGGCCACTTGGGGGCAGCAGAACAAGCTGTAAAGGCAACAATGACATATCTTCAGCTCTGACAGTGGCTTCAGGAAATATTTAGACCCCTTCACACAGTTTACTGTGTTGAAGATTTACTTTTTGTCATTTATGCCATCAATCTACACTCAGTAGCCCATAATGACAAAGTGAAAGCATGTTCTTAGGAATTTGTTTTGCAAATGTATCAAAAATCAAAAGCTGAAATCTCTCACACTCACACCCTTTGTTGTGCTGTGCATCTTGTTCAGCACATACTTTAGGCACTAAAAGTAAATAGAAGACGATGAACTGTTTTTTAATCAGTGAAGTCAAAGGAGACAGAAAACCATGAATCAGATTGGTATTTGCTGTGAGTATTTGGATGTCACATCTGGTCACATCTTCATTGAAATGTCTCTTAGTCAAAATCAGCCTCCTCCTCTAAGTGGAAGGATGGTGGCTGATGAGAACTGGAACAGAACATACTGTCAGCCTCTGAGTGATCTCCACAAACAAGTGAATTCATTGTAGTGAGTAAGGTCAGGTACCTTATGCTGAAGTGGGTTCTGTAGTATGCTCCCAGAACTGACATACAGGGTTTTTTGAACTATATTAAGAAGCATTATTTTTCATCAATGTTTCATTGTAATTGCACACACAGAAGGAAAACAGGTTTGGAGTCTGAATAAATATTTCTCTACTTGATCAGGACATGTTCTGGATCTCTTCTTGTCCAGTTATTCTGAATATATGTTAAATTATAACATAAATATATGGTAAAAGGGTTGTGTTAATATATGAGGTGTGCCCATTAAATAATGAGATTAGTGCTGTAATTCAATATTATGAAGAAAACTTTAATGTCAGTTCCCTTCTTCCTCTCCAACCACACAATGCTGCATTCTGGTCTTCCACTGATCAAAGCAGTACAGTAGGTCTTCTTCATAAACTCAGTCATTTTCCTCTTCATTTCTGCTGAGACTGGAGGAGGCAGATTTGACGGGCCTGCCGTTCTTCTACACCTCTGTCCTCAATGCATGGAGGATCCTGAAGGCAACCAGGGACCTGCTGCTCCAGCCGGTCTGTGGCTGTTTGAGGAGCCACTATTCTTTATCAGTTTCCTTGAGGCCTGGACCCTGTCATCAGTCAGCATTTGATGTTTTCTGAGGGAGGCTGGATGTGTTAAGTGGGGACATCTGCTGACACTGACCGGGATCCTGCAGCAACGTACCATCATCAGACCTAGTTTACTGAATTGGATTGTGGAGGAGTGTGCATCGCATCTAAGGACTTTTATGATGGAGAACTGTACACTGGGACTGTCAGTCTAAGAAGGATGTGGAATACGTCTTTCCCAAGCTGGCTGTCTCTCCTAGTGTGGGGGGATTGGCAGGAGGAGGGTCATCTTCTCCCTTTCAAACTGCAGCTTGGTGAGTTTGAGGGCTTGGGAAAAATGATGATTTATCTCCTGTGAGTGAAGGTGAGGCACTTCCACTGCAGGCCACGAAAGCATTGAGGTGGACTGAGTTTTTTTTCCCAGGCTCTTCCCTGAAAGGCTGCTGGCAGCCCCTGCACAAGCCCCCAGTTGATAAGCAGACAGCTGACCTCCAGTAGCAGATTGTACATAGGACGCAGAGCACACCTGGAGTGGAACTTTAGTACATTCATTTGTCCAGTGGCCCAGGTTGGTGGGGGTGTCTGAGGTGTTAAGAGGTTGGTTTTTAGGCTTGAGGGAAGATTTTTTGTTTCAGTTGTTTGTCTATGAACCCAAATATTTAGCTAGGGAAAAGATACACACACACACTGACAAACGTCATATCAGCTACTGCTAAATTAGCCATCTGGCTGAGACGCAAGAACAGGATATGGGATATGGCATACAGCCATGCGTTACCATGGCAACACCGGAAGTTAGGGTAATATTGTCACATGATTTCTGATGGTTTTCTTTATTATGTTTACATAAATTTATGATAAAGGTTCCTGCAGTTTAATTCATGGTTCTGCGGTCATATTATTAAACTGTTTAAGTTAACATTATTGTGAAAGGTTAGTAAGGTCTTAGTAACGTAAGGTCCGCCGTAAGTTGTGAGTGAGGGAGAGAGAAAGAGACGAGAAAGGACTGTCTACTGTCTACTACTGGCTAAGCAGGCGTACACGGTAATTATTCTTAATGATGAAAATTGTGTACCTTTGTGTAAGAAAATAATTTGAGAATGATATGTGAAATGCGTTTTATTTTTGTTACAGTTTTCACGGTGTTCAGTAACTTTGTGAAGAATAAAATGGTTGTGGACATCAGTAAGAGGCGTGACTCGTGCCACCAGGGTAGATACAGTGAAAACGTGTCTTAATCCATCACGAGGCGGGAGAGCGCAGCGTTGCTCCACATCTTGCAGCAAGCTACAGGCTAAAACGAGCGGCGGTGTCTACATCCTGCAACAAGTTACAGGTCGCACTCACACTCAGTGGAGCAGCTTCAGGCTACAACGTGGGTACCCAGGTTAGACTGTGCAACTATTATGCCTGGATGATGGATAGAACATAAGATACTGTTTTGATCATAACAAACAAGACATTTAAGACATTCAAAAAAAGGGTTAAGAGTGTGTACAAAACTTATTGAATGTTCGGATAACTGCTATTGTTTTGTTGTTTTGCTGAGAGGACCATTCAATGTTTGATTTCAATAAGTTGGGAAATTGAATCTCAGGTTCTAATTAAGTATTAAGGGTTTCATGTTGTGTAACTTGGTTACTCACTGCTAATTATAGTCTTCATATCCTAGTAACTTCCCTTACTTAACTTGCTTTCTCCACATGATAATTCTTGAAGGTTCAAAATGTCTCAAAATGGTGATAGTCAGACTGATGTCATGTCACAAGGGCAAGATGCAGGGGAGCTAGATGAGGTAAAAATAAGAAAATCCTCTCGTGAAAGACGATTAACACCTAAAATGCAAAAACTAAAAGAGCAAGAGTTAATTCAAAAGGAGAATAAGTTTAAAGCAATATATGAGAGATGGAAAAATAATGTAAGAGGCATTCGCACAAGGCTGAAGCAAGAGTGCTCTGAAGGTGACATGTATGACATGATGGATGAAGCTGAGAAGTTTGACTCCAAGTTAAAGGAGCTGTATGATAGCATCTGACTCCAAACCACACCAAGTCAAGAAATTTGGAGAAAAGTTGATGCATGCTCGGCTGTGACAGCAGATTTACTGCAATTGATGAGAGTGCGCCTCACTGAAGGAGGTGGCGAGTTTGATGCTGAGGCAGAGAGATCAAGGTTACGCATGCTACTTGATAATGAATATGCTAGGTCCATATATGGATACACAGCCTCCAGAGATACTGCACGCAGCTGCCACCATTCAGAGCACCTCTCAGAATCACCTACATTTCGGCTATGAGGGCAGAAACAGCTGCTCAGTTAGCAGCAAAGAAAGCTGAAATTGATATGGAAGCTGCTATCGAAGCTCAACATCAGCAGTTGAAAAAACTTGAAAATCAGAGAGACATTCATGTTATTCAAGCAAAGCTAAATGTTTACACTGAAGAAGAGACAAAAGGAAAGGATGGATCATGCAGCCATGTATGCAGCAAAGTCAATGATGCAAACCCATTCACTCACTCCATCCCAGGTCAAGAACGGCGAGCTGTAAAAAATGAGACATCCTTAGTCCAGGCATTACAAGAATCATTAGCTCTCACTCGTCTTCCAACCCCAGAACCTACCATATTCTCAGGCGATCCTCTCAAGTTCACGGAATGGAGCACAAGCTTTAAAGCTCTTATAGAGAGACGATGCTCCAACCCTGCAGATAGGCTGTTCTACCTGCAAAAGTACATAGCAGGAGAAGCTAAATCCTTACTTGAGGGCAGCTTTTACAGAAAAGACGAAGAAGCCTATCAACAAGCATGGGATAGGTTGAACACAAGATATGGCCATTCCTTTGTAGTGCAGCGGGCTTTCAGAGAGAAGCTAAATATGTGGCCAAGGATTGGTGGAAAAGAGTATGTCAAACTGAGAGAATTCAGTGATTTCCTGCAAACATGTAGTAATGCCATGTCTCATATAAAGGGTTTACAGGTTCTGAATGACTGTGAGGAGAACCAGAAGATGCTGGACAAGCTTCCGGAATGGGTGACATCCAGGTGGAATGGCTACGTCACAGAGCAGCTGGATCGAGGTCAAGACTACCCAAGCTTTCATGAGTTTGCTTCGTTCATCGCTAAAGAGGCATGTGTTGCATGTAATACAGTGTCATCCTTACATGCTTTGAGGCTCTCTGCAGAGACACCAGTAAGAGAGGTAAAGTGCTCAAAAGCAAACACGTTTGCCACAAATGTGAAAGCTCCAGTTTCATTGAGCTCCACATCCAAACCAGACCTTGATGAAGTCCAGATGAGAGATACGGAAAAACCAAAGAAATGGAGCACACCATCACAAAACTCAAGAATAAGCAAATGTAATTGCTGTGGAGAAAATCACTCCATACATAGATGTAAAAGGCTAATAGAAATACCTGTAGAAGAGAAGAAAAAATACATACATGAAAATAAGCTGTGTTTTGCATGCCTGAGAAAAGGTCACAATTCTAAAGACTGTAGAAACAGAGCCATGTGTGGCATTTGCAGAGTCACCCAACTCCATTGCATGAAGATCGTTTCCCAGCAGAAACAAAGCAAAGTGCAGTTGAAGAAAGTACAGCCTCATTATCTTGCTGTGTGAATGGAGGAGAAGGTGGAAGCACGTCTATGATTGTGCCAGTGTGGATTGCAGCACCTAACGCTCCTGATAATGAGACCCTAGTATACGCCCTACTGGACACACAAAGCAGTCACACATTCGTTGATCTAGAGGTGTGCGAAAAGCTCCAGGCTGCAATGGAGCCAGTAAAACTGAAGCTCTCCACCATGATGGGGAAGGACTCAATCGTGAAGAGTCAAAGAGTATGCAATCTCAAAGTCAGAGGTCTCTCCTCAAACATTTCCTTCAACTTACCTCCAGCCTACACAAGAAACTTTATTCCTCTTGACCGCGCACATACCCCCACTTGTCGAACAGCCAAAAACATGGAAACACCTTGTTAACATAGCCCAGGAGATACCCCCATTAATGGACTGTGGTGTCAGATTATTGATTGGCTATGACTGCTCCAGAGCGCTAATTCCAAGAAAGGTCATCACTGGGGGTGACTATGAGCCCTACGCCATTAAAACTGACCTCGGTTGGAGTATTGTGGGAAGCGCACAACAGCATGTGAATGCTAAAGACGTGACTGGTTTTTGCCATTGGGTGTCAGTCAGAGAGCTACCACCTTTAACACCATCTTCTGTCATTAAGGCTCTTGAGTCTGACTTTGCAGACACAAAATCAGTTGACAAAAGCATATCTCAAGAAGATATTTGCTTCCTGCAGATCCTAAAAGGAGGAATTCAGCAAAACGAGCATGGCAACCTGGAGATGCCTCTTCCTTTTAAAGTATGTCCTCACCTTCCAGATAATAAGAAGCTGGCTCTGGCTCGGCTGAAGCACCTCAAAAGGAAGCTGGACAGAGATCTCAAGTTCAAAAATGATTATGTGAGGTTTATGGAAGGTGTTTTCAAAAATGGTGATGCAGAGAAGGCAGACACCCAACCAGAGCCTGGGAAAGTCTGGTATATCCCACATCAAGGGGTTTACCACCCCAGGAAACCAGACAAGATTCGGGTGGTTTTCGACTGCTCTGCAAAGTGCGAAGGCACCTCATTAAATGATCATCTGCTAACAGGACCCGACCTTACAAATGGTCTCACAGCTGTACTGTGCCGTTTCCGTAAACATCCCATCGCAGTCATGTGTGATGTCGAAAAAATGTTCCACAGGTTACATGTCAGCAAAGAAGATAGAGACTATTTGTGGTTTCTCTGGTGGGAAAACGGGGACACAAATTCAGAACCCACAGAGTACCGCATGAAGGTGCACCTGTTTGGAGCATCATCTTCCCCTGGTTGCGCCAATTATGGCATAAAACATCTCGCCAGTCAAAATGAGACAGAGTACCCCTCTGCAGCTAGCTTCATGAGGAAGCATTTCTATGTTGATGATGTCCTCATAAGCGTGAAATCGGTTGGTGAGGCAATTGAGTTAGTGAAGGAAGCTCAAGCTGTGTGTACCAAAGGAAAGTTGCACCTTCACAAATTCCTTTCCAATAACCGAGAGGTACTGCATACTGGTTCTTGCACAACAGGATGCCTTCCAAGAGGAGTTGAACATGCTCAGCCAGAAATCAGTAAAGCTGCCTTGAAACTCTATCAGCTTGATCCGTTCCTCCAAGATGGTGTAATGAGAGTGGGAGGAAGACTGAGAAAGGCATCTGCGCCTCTTGAGTTGAGACACCCAGTAATCCTCCCTAAAAATGGCGTCTGGGAGTGCCAAATCAGGACGATGAGAAGCGTACTGAGCACAGTCCTTACCAACAGTGCTGGAAGGTTGGACGATACTTCCTTAAGGACATTCTTTTATGAAGCCATGTCCATTGTAAATAACCGTCCTCTCACTATCAATAACATTAGCGATCCCACAAGTTTGGAGCCACTCACGCTAAATCATTTGATTACAATGAAATCTTCTGTTCCACTCCCCCCACCGGGAAAGTTCATCAAGGAAGACCTGTATGCTAAAAAACGGTGGAGAAGGGTCCAATATCTGTCCGAGCAATTTTGGCACAGATGGAGGAAGGAATACCTGTCAAACATTGCCCTACGACAGCGATGGCATGCGCCAAGGCGTAATGTGGATGTGGGTGATATTGTGAATTACCATTAATTACTTAATGAAGAGTGTAAGTGTATTCACATCTTCATTTGTGTTAATCAAAGGTAATTGGTGGGAGTGTAACTGACGCAGCAATACAGCCATGTGTTACCATGGCAACACCAGAAGTTAAGGTAATATTGTCACATGATTTCTGATGGTTTTCTTTATTATGTTAACATAAATTTATGATAAAGGTTCCTGCAGTTTAATTCATGGTTCTGCAGTCAGAGCGTACACGGTAATTATTCTGAATGATGAAAATTGTGTACCTTTGTGTAAGAAAATAATTTGAGAATGATATGTGAAATGCGTTTTATTTTTACAGTTTTCACGGTGTTCAATAACTTTGTGAAGAATAAAATGGTTGTGGACATCAGTAAGAGGCGTGATTCGTGCTACCAGGGTAGGTTGTGTGGATGTGGGATGATGACGACCTGATGAAGACCTGAAGGAAATCCTGTCTGCACTGTTGGTTTATTCTTCACTTTAAGTGAGGCACTTGTGTAGCTGAGGTCCTTTGTCTGTATGTCTTTGGCAGTGAGTAATACAGGGCTTTGTAAATTCAGAAATTCTCTCCCACACACACACATTTAATGGGAGGTCATTTTGTATCCAGACTTCAGGAAGAGAATCTCTGTCTAATCCACATCAGTCTGCTGTAATGATGGTGACAAATCCTTCTGAACTTCAGTGGAGCAGTCACACACTCATAAAGACAAAGAGGCAGACAACCCATTGTTAAGGGCCTTCAGTGTTAAAGATGCCAGGTTGTAAACACCAGACAACAATCAGAAATAAAGGCCAAGACAGAATAACAAAAGATATACCCACAGATGCACACACACACACACACACACACACACACACACTCCAGTCTGCCATGCTGAGATATCGATGATGACAGGTGGACAACTTTCTGTTTCATAAAGATGGGCTCCCATGAATCTTATCACAAGATGTCATGCTCTGCAACTGGCAGGCAGTGGAGTGTGACAGATGATAACGGTGAAAGATGAGGCTGATGCTACAGCACTGAGAGAGATTCCATCTGTCTGCACAAGTTACAGCAGCAGGTCACCTCCTGCCTGCTGGTACGATCCACAGAGAATGGGAATGGGAAATTTCACATGTATTATACTATAGATGCAAAATATTTTACTCACCAAAAGAAAGCAGGGGAAATAGGCATTTTGACAGCATGAAACACAAAGTACAACTCAGAGCTCAGAGCATAGTTATTTTGTCACATAAGTATTTGTTCAAAAATCAACCTTTGGCAACATTTATGTTTTGATCTAATGATGGTGTGAGATGAAAAGTCAGGTCACCAAAGTTTAGGAGACATGAATCCTGGATGACAGTGGTGGACCAACCGACTGACTGACTTTGCTTATTAAAGTCCCTTTCATACCCATAGTTGGGTTCATTTGGTCTGCACCAAGGAGATTTTTTTTGAATTGTCATTTCTTGCTTCTATACTTCATGCTTGTGTATGCTATAACTGTTATGTGTTTGTTTTTATTTATTTGGTGAATGGATGCCATTAAATGAATGAATGAATGATACTGTGGAGCAGATGAGTTGGCTTGCGAATGTACTGAAGTGCATCTCCTGAACGCACCTTAGAGAAAACCACTCCTCCCATAGGCCCTCCCCTTAGCGGGTGGGGTATAAAAGACCCTCAACTGTCTTTAGTCAGTCTCTTACTGGTCCCTGATGGTGGTTTCCCCCTACATTTCTTTTGTTAAGTTTAAAAGCTGGCCCTACTAACTTTGTGACTTTGCTTTTAGACCCACCTGCTGCTGTTCTGCTCTGTTCTGCTCTGTTCTGCTTTGCTGTTTTGTGTTTACCTTTTTGTTTTTTCTTTCTTTTTTGGCTTATTTTTGACCACTTCTGACCTGTTTTGCCCGTTTTTGTCTTGTGTTGGCCTGCTTTTGGCCTAATTTTTTGACATTTTTGTCTATTTTGTCTTTTTCTTTTGGTTTTGACTGGCTTTGTTAGGGCACTGTGGTGGGGACCCCACATCTTTTGCATGCAGGTAGAGGCACTGGGACACATTATTGATGCATATTTGCTGTGATTTTGCTGTGCTGCACCCAGGTGAGTGAGACAGGGCATGTACCTTCTAGTCTGCCTCCCCACTGGAGGCCCCAGCCCACTGCTTAGTTTTAGCAACCAACTGAGTGTTTTTATTGGATAGCCCCCTGTACTTAATAGCCTGGGCTTGAGTAGTTTTTAGCTAATGTGCTGATTGTAACTTTGCTAATAAATTAACCTTTTTCTACTTACCTCACCACTTGTTAATTTGATCTCTTTTCCTCTAGGTCCAGTCCTGATCACTTGAGTTTTTTTTGCAATAAAACAAGTATTTGATTCTCACTACTGTCTCTGCCTACTCAGTCATGAACCTGTGTCCTTGTAGTTTCTACAGTGAAATGGTTTAATTTTCATTATATCCTGGGGTGCAAGGCCCCCTGTGGAGTTGTTGGTTCCTTAGTTAGTCCCTTGTGTCCATTCTTCCCTAATATTTTGAGACACAAATCCTAATGCAGAATCCACATAAAAATATAAATTGGGATCAGTAATACAATAGTGGTAATAATAGTTATGGCAGTTAAAGTAGTGATAGACAGTAATACTAGAAGCAGCACTAATAATTTTCTAGGTATAACCGCAGGTGTTGAGTGGAGTTGTAGGAGCAGCAGGAGACTTGTCATCACAGATCAGACTCTACAGCTCCAGAGGCAGAAATACCTGCAGAAAGAGGCAGAAGAGGAGACAGAGACGGGAGAGCACAATACTACAGGAAAGGGGAGATATTGGGTTAATAACATGTATTTATGGGATATGAATCCATACAGGGGGGGGCTCATTGCATCATGGGAAATCCCCCAGCAGTCTGGGCATGTAGCAGCATAACTAAGGATGAGCCAGCTCATACACCACCCATGGACAGACAAACTACCATTGAAACGATAATACTTCCTAATATAAATTAAAAATATAGATTTTTTTTTGTGATTCTGACCTATTTTCACCTGGTTCAAATCTCTAGACTCAATTATAAAAATTCTTCTGGAAAAACATGAATGAAACTGACCACCCTACAAAACCAAAAACACAAGGAGGACTGGAAGCCTCACATTTTACCAACACTCTGACCAGTCAGCTTCAATATATATTCTAACTGATTCATCCTAACCCATCAAAAGAGTATGTGGTTAGATATAGAACAAACACTGTACAAACACATTCTGATTTCAGACTTACCTTTTCTCAGACAGACAATCAAATTCCACCCTTGTTTAAAAACATTCAGACAGGCTAGTGGAAATGTCATATAAAGACAAATACCTTGCTTGCACCATCCAAATATACTCCCATCTGGAAAAACCCAGATTTTTTGCACATGAATTGAAAAAGACATCACACATCTTCAACATACCTGTCATAATAACTCTGGTCTAAGACACAACAACAACAGCGTATAGAAGAGCTTTGAGCCCAAAGTTTAGAGACTCAATGGACAGAAAAGCTGATGCTAAAACTGAAATGAGAAAACTGGCGTAGTGACTGGTGATGTCTGGATGTCTAGCAGAAAACAAAGTCAGGGGGATGAATGGACAGATGAACATCCAATAAGTGCAATCATAAATGCTTTTGACTAAAATTATATGGTCTTGTGAAATACAATGCCTTATTTTGATTGGTAATATTAGCTTTCATTGTAACTTAAAAATTCCATCTTAAGATTTTTTTGAATGAAAAAGCTGAATAACAAAGATACTTTGTACAAATATTATTTATTATTTACATACAGACTCCAGTTTGTACTGTTTCAGCCCAGAAGAGGGCCTAAAACATGCCCTGGTTACAAAGTTATGTACAAGTGTGGTTGAAGTTCTACTGGTAGATCTTGGTCCAGAGTACTTTCATACTAGTCTGTTGGTTTTCTTATCTCTGATAGATCTGATTGTACTTGTATTTTTAATAAATACAATTATTTTGTTACAACTAAATTAATAAGTGATAACCCAACATACATTTCTTAATTCTAATTGTTACCTGGTCTGTTTTAATTAGAGCACTCTAAGATGTGTGTGGGTTCTCCTATTCTGTTCTCACTGCATACAATGAGTGTAGAAACACACAGCCAAATAATTATGTAATTAAATTTTCCAGTGACACAATTATATTAAGCCTGCAGCAAAGTAGCGACTGCCCCTCTGTGTTCCATGACGAAATTGCTTCCTTCAAAGTCTGCTGTGACAGTCTCTACCACATTCTCAACACTGACTCCAGAGAGGTGGGAGCCCATAATCCTGTTACCACTGAGAAATGTGAAACTGTGAGGTGTGTTCACACAAATATTTGGCTGTAATCATAGATGAAAACTTAAAATGAAGTGATCATGTAGATTGTCTGTGCTGTCTTATGTTAGAGTTTTTATCCAATCAGATTTCAGCCCCCCGTTGCCAAGTTAACAGAAATCTGCCTTGGATCCTTCAGAATCAACAGTACAGGCTCCAATGCAATGAAACTGTTGCCTCGCGGATCCTTTAGCCAATCAGATTTTGAGTTGGTGAGATCAGGGCCTTCTAGCAGGCCTTCGCTAACGTCAAGATTTTCATGTCATTTGATTGGATGGTCAGAGAGTGTAATGGTCAGAACTAGCTTACTGCATCTACAGCTACTAGCACAAGCTAAAACGTTAGTATAGATTTTATAGCTGTTTTTTCAACCCACAACGGCTGAAGGAGGAGGAAGAGTTCAGTGACTCTGTTGTAGAGGTTATCTGTCTAAGTCCTTTTCTATCGCTGGGGAGGCTAACGCTGAAAGTCGAGTCTGCCCAGTTTTAATTGGCTTTAGGGCTGAGAATGTTCGCTCAACAGAAGCAGTTTTTTATTTATCTACAAATAATCATTAGCTGCAGTCAGTAAAATGCATTTTACCTACAGTATATTTTATTGTTTACATCTTTGTCATTTTCTGAGTTAATATTGATGCTTCTGCTGGAGATGATGTGTGTGGAGCAGCTGTGGCTGCAGTGTTTGGAGACCTATTGAATTGTGTTAATTGGGTTTTTATAGCATTGCTTCAGTAATGGCATTTATTCTGGCTACATGTCTGTCTGTCTGTTCAAAGTTCTGTTATACTGTGTTTCTGTATGTTGTTGATGGCTTCTATAGCTGTGACATCATAATGATGGTATAAAGGGGAGGGTTAATTTAGGTAGGACGCCAGTGAAGGCCTAGTTGTAAAGTTGTCTGCTACTGAATCAAACCTGTGTCAGTACAAACAGAAGCATTTTTCCACACAGAGCACACAATGGTGCCAAAGAAACAAAACAAACAAACAAACAAAAAAAAACAACTAATAATCATATTTGAGGGTGACTTGCTGCTGTGGATGATAGAAACCATCAGCTCGATTTGATCCTCGGAGAACGGCTGTGAGTTGTTGACGGGATCTCCATGGGTTTTTATGACTCCCATTCTCCTCTTTGCTCCATGGGGTGATGGTTACAGCTTGTTCCCACTCAGCCAGAGCATAAGCAGCTATTTATAGAGCATACAAAAGGCAAAGCATGACTGCTGGGGCTGCCAAGTGGAGCAGTCTTACCCAAAAGTGGCTTAGGGAGCAAGTGAGGTCAGCTCCTTATGGAATGCTTATGAGTACACTCTTTCCTCCCTCACTTTGTCATCCTCCCCATCTCCTCATGCTCTCCCATAAACAGATCCTCTCTTGACCTCTGCCTTCCTCTTTTCCCTTCCATTCTGGATGAGAAATACATCTGAGAAACTGAAACCGCAGCCTGTCATCCTCTTCAGAGCTCAGCTTGCTCTTGTTTTTGTTTTTACTCCCCCCCACTTTCATGAACATTAAATATCCAGCCCATTTTTTTCGGCGGTGACTTTGACTCACCACGTCCCATGTGTCCCACAGCGGATCAGAGGCACTGAGAATGTGGTGGATTGCAGGGACTTAATCTTTAATCAGATGATCTTTTTCCCATTTAAGGCCGTGGTGCAGTGACTGCTAAGACACAGTGAAATGGGTCTAGCTCCACAGCTCTGTCTCTAATATTAAATCCCTTTCAGTTTACACATGGTGATAAATCATTTGATTTAGCTTGGAGACTGTGTTTGGAGAGGCAAATATATATAACTAGGTTGATGGTTTTTTTTGTTTTGTTTGTTTTTTTACTGTCTCCTGATATAGAGAAATTTCACCAGTATCTCAAAGTCTATTTGCTGAGACTGAATCTGTGCAGGCCTGAGTTAGCAACCATGGTGAAAATAAGTAATGTTCCCCTGATGCTGCCTCCCAAGTTGTGCTAGGTATTTTTGTATTACTAATTTTGAAGCACTTATTAAGAATGTAACTAAATACAAATAATTAGTTTGCATAGTTTGCATAGGTCAAACTGCACCTGAATTTGCAAGGCGGTTTATCTCAACGTAGTTACTGTTGGAGCTCTGCTGGAATCATCATTTCTTATGATGTTACTAACTCTGATGCTGATTGGAGGATAATGAAGTAAAATAAAATCTTATCTTATAATCACTGAATTTAGACGTCTATCAATGAAACAAAGTAACTAAGGTGATGTGTGTGTGAACACAAAGAGGGTTACTTAACATCTATAGAATGAGGACACAGCAGCCACATATGTATCTCCATGTGTTTGATGTATTTCTTCTCTCATTGTCAGATAAGATTGAGGCCCAGCACAGACAGGAAGACAGATACCTCTTCTACAGGTATCTGTGAGCCTACTGCAGCTTCCTGTTTGGGCGCTGACTCGAGGTGTACACAAATCTAACAGGTGAAGAATTGGAGGAGACCAAGGAAAACGCCTCCACATAAGCGCTGATAAATTCCTACAAAGTAGTCCATGGTTCAGGGATGTAATTAAACTTGTAATTGAAGATTGCAGATGGCGTGATAGGACATAGGTCAACTCAACTCAAATAAACCTATTGCTCTGTAGAAAGTCACACAACTCATAAGTGTAGTTGTGTAGAGAACAACAAAGAGAGCCTGGTGTATTTTAACATCTCATTTTAACAATCACACCCATTTCATGTGTGTGATTGTTCAAAAGGTTGTTGGAAGCTGGGTTGTTGACTACACATTCAGTCTACACTGAATGTTGGAATGCTCTGTTTCAACATCATCTTCCTGCCCACACAGGGTAACATTAATACAAGACAGTTGGATGGTAAACATTTATATTTCCGCAGTTCCAAATTGTTCCTTTAACTTGTTTTACAACTAAGTAATTACATCACATGGTGTTTATTTAATAGTTGCTGTTTTAAGGGTAAAATGTGGTGGCCTGAGGCACAGCAGCTACCAGATATGTTTCTCTGCCCAAAGAACTCTTGTTTTAAGAACAATTTGTTGGTGTTTTTGTTGGCCAATTTGTACTGGAGAAGATATTTTATTTTATTTATTGTTATTAGCATTTTTATAACTTTTGATGTAGTTCAGCTGGAGCCAGAAGTAGTGAGAAAATAAAGCTCCCACATACAGAATAATACAGGCATACATGACACTAGAATGCTATGTACTTTCAAAACAGCCTTTTTCTGGCTCATTCATTTAGCCAGTCTTCCTCTCCCCCCTCTGCCTGACCCCTCTCCTTATGGTCTAACCCCCGACTTCCTGTTGTATTTTTGGGGAAAGCTTAGTCGGAGCGTGAGAATGCTTTCAGGGCAGGCTGTCTTGACCCAGTGGTATTTGAAGCAACATACACACATAGTATCAAATATTTCAGTGGTAAGCCTCATTCTGATGCAAAAACACAAGGTCTGGGATTCATTAGATTTCTCACCTTTTGTCACAGTTTGATATATTTCCAACTGAGTCTGTCTGTTCTGATAAAATAGACTGATTAAATCCTAACCAGTTCTGTTGACTTGTTTTTCTCCCAACATGAGTTTAATTAAAAAAGGAAAGAAATATTCTAATTCTCACCAATTACTTAACCACATGAGTTTGGCTAATAGTTTCCTTGTGTGTTGTGCCACACAGCAGCATGGTGGCTTAAACACATCGACCAGCTTGATCAAAGGGTCACAGGGAGTGGGAGTCATAGCAGCCCCTGTCATTACAGCCTTTCTTCAGCTCCACAACTGTCAGTTATCACATGGTTGAATAATGCCTCCCAGAAACAATGTAAGAGGAAGCTGTTGTGGAGTTAGGAGGTGGGGTTCCACAGCAGATCCCAGACTGGCCAATTTAATAAGTGGACCTCCCTGGGGTTTATGCACGGTAAACATCTCCCAGAGTTCTCCCACAGCCGAGCTGGCTCATCTCCAGGGCTCCCACACTACAGCCCCACAGCCCCTGCAGAGCCTGACCGAGTGTCCTCTGCCTGCTCTGGGCAGAGTGTTATCTCCCCATGCAACCTCTGGAGCTCTGGTTTCATTACAGGCACTGGTTTAGAGCCACACCACAGTCTGGTTAGATTAATGGTTTGTCAGGCTAACAGCTGAGTGCAGTGGTGGTTGTGTTGTGTGGGTGGCTGGAAATTACTGGTCTCAGCTCTGTCATTTTTGGGATTGGCAATTTGACCACAAACACACACAAACACACACACACACACACACACACACACACACACACACACACACACACACACACACACACACACACATGCCTTCCAACCTTACCACACATTATTTCCTCTGTCAGAAACACACCAAGTCAAAGTTATGAAGAACATTGGATGAATGAATGAATGCTGTTCACCATTTACTTACTCAGGACAAAAAACAAACCAAACCAAAACAACAACAACACAATGACTATTAGTCAACACAATATACAATACACAATATACTTACTACAAAATATGGATTATAGACAAAGTTTTCATCTTACATTTGACCTCTCTGTTTGGTGAGTGCCCACATCTGTTGAACCCCGCACCCCACATCTGTAGGCTTTGGATTTTAACATTTGTTGTCTCTATGTGATTCAGGATACACTTTATGTCCTACATTGTAGGAAATTTGACTTGGGCATCTGCCCATGCTGTGTTAACAAAGAAAACATTTCACATACACAAAAGACAAAGTAAGACAGCTACAGGGAACAAGAAACATCTATAAGCGCAACAATGAGCATAAAGTGTAGATAACATTAATCACATCATCAGGTTTATCTGCTCAGGCTGTAGAGAGCTCCTCCAGAGACACAGAAAACATTCATTTTAGACAACAGTTTTCACTCCACATGACTGGACTGGAAGGAGAGACAGTATTTGGCTCTTCAGCTGCTAAATGCTCACCAACTTGCCTCTGCATCTGTCTGCTGTTTCCTGCTGAGCAGCTAGTGTACAGTGGCTTTTTCCAGCGTTTACACTGAAAGCAGCTGCTTGCTGCTAAAAACAGTCCTATGAGAACAGTGAAAGCGACCCAGATCAGTAGAGTTATGGCCTGGACAGCAAACAATGAGCAGAAAGTTACTGTAAAGCTCCTTAAAGGAAATCTGCAGAATCAGGTGATAATTCTTTGTAGGTTCATCACTATGAGCACCCCTTTCACATTATCACCTTGTTTTGACATTGCTACTTTTACTTGTTAAAAAATATTGATCACAGCCATTTATGAGACTTATCTAAATCAATCAGTGAGTCACTACTTCTGTTATACAACTAAGGGAAGTCAAACTTAACATATCTTATTCAAGATATAAGGAGGTTGATCCTTCAAGCCATTCCAGCCAAAAGATAGGTTTGTGTAACATTCACTGCACTGCTCAGCTTTGACAGAAGTCAGCAGGTTATCTACTACGTGATTGATGATCTGTCAACCAGACATCAATGGTGATGCTCAGAGAGGAACAGTTTCCCTTCTACTTATGATGAAACAACTTGAAACTGCTCAGAACGGAATGTTTGTTTAAACCTGTAAATAAAAATGATTTAAGAAACAACAGGGAGGCAATGAACAGTGACAGTGACAGAGTTTTTAGCCATGCTTGTGGGTCAGCTCTAGGACAGCACTGTCAGTTGATCTGTCTACCCAAAACAACTACTGTCTGGCTTGCTATGAGAGCTCATAAAGGCCCTCTGGATGAATTGTAATCATTTTGCTGCGATTTTCCGAGGAAGTCTTTGTCCATTTGCTTGCAAGTGCATCTCTTTGAGTGTTACATTCTCCAGACCTTGTATCCAACAAAAACACAAAACAAAGGATCAGCCACTTTGGACTCATAGATGTATTTGCAAGTCAAGAGACAGACAGCTAACAGAGCTCCAGAAAA
>NW_026117935.1:0-47500 GCF_001640805.2 Lates calcarifer
TATCACTATCATCTCTCAATAATGGATGTTTCTGTTATTTTGTACAAACTGACAGTGACGCAGTCAAATTATTCAATACATGGGGATTAGCTGCTTCTCTCCAGAAAAAATAAACAATAAGGAGGATATCTGGATATATTTTTTTTTTTGGAATGGTTGGCACTACCAACATTTTATAGACTGGATGATTCATCAATAAATCGATCTCCAATCCTGCAAAATAGGTGTTGATCCTACTCTGAGTCTCGGCTGACTGATTTAAAATATCCCAAATAACTGCAGACTGCATTGTCATTACCTGACATCAGTGATAAGGGAATCAGGGGGCTATATCAACAAAAACAAGTTGTAAGTTTTATGCTTTCAAGAGAAAGCAATCAACTTTTGATGTTCAAGTAATTTAGCTAGCAAAATGCTAAACATTCTCCTTACAGCTTCTCTAATATGAGGATTTGCTGCTTTTCTGTATTTTATCACAGTAAACTGAATACCTCTGGGTTTAGTTTTGGAACATTCATCACACAAAGTCAAAATCATAAGTGCCAGCTTTGGGAAATGTGATGGGTATTTTCCACTATTTTAAATGTAAAGATTGGTGATTAATGCATTAATGTGTGAAAAATAATCATTGCATTATTAAGGCTGCAACTTTTAATTATACTGAGTATTAGTAAAACAGAAAACAGATTTACAACTCTGGTTCTGATGGTTCACATCTTTGCTTGAAAAGTGATTTAGTAACACAGCTGCTGAGTTCATTTTCTCCATCCAAAATTAGTATGGGTTAATCTGATCAATGGTCTGATTGATCAGATTAATGAATTAATTCATCTGTTTTTGATTAATTAATTCTGTCATCCAGTCCAAATTACAGAAACAAGACCTTATCCAATGTAAGGCACTGCAGCAGTAATAGACCCCTATCTAACACAATTACAATAAATATCAAAGATGAAATAAACAAAAATAGTAGAACCTCTAGAAAGACAATTATTTTTCACGTTTTTTGCATTGTTACAAGTATTATATTGCATGTCAGCTTTTCTATGTTTCGAGCTGAATCGGTTTGTGCGTGTACCTGATCATATTCCGTCATGTTGTATCAGGAATAGCTAAGCGAATAGGATGGATGGATCAGAGGGAAATATGACCATAATGACCTTTATGCCATGTCATGAGGTATTATATGTTTTAGCAGTGAGTTCAGACGGCAACGACGGGAAAACTGCTTTTTAAAAGAACATTTCTCACGCTGTAAGAATTTTTTAAGGTTTAAGCTACATACTCAGCAGTGGTGTGTGTCGTCATTAGTGATACCACTGAGATAACTGAGCGAGGGAGGATAAAACAGAGCTGAAATAATTCAACAAGGTCACTATCCTGCCATTGTGGAGAAGCCTACAACACATTTTTTATAATATTGCATAACACCATCGGAGATTAAACTCAAACAATACCATAAAATCCGATACGTCACAATGAACCCAGAGGGCCTGCTAAGCTCCACTGAGAACCGCGCGCTCCGTAGCCGCTATAATGATATAGGATGGTAATTTTCCCTCAGACAACCTATAGGACCGCACCGAGCCATCCGCTATCTAACGCTCTCCAACCGTATGCTGTGCGGGTCTTACCGCGGATGATGACCGGTGGTAGTGTCCTTGGTGTCGGTGGTCGGAGGAGACAGGATGGTGAACGGTGTCACGGCTGATGTGCCGAGCTGCACAGTTCCGGTGATGAATGAAAGACAGACCGGCTCTGTCGGTGATTCACTGGAGACTCAATACGAATCACAAGCCCCGCCCCTCCCAGTTCCTACGTCAAACCATCGTACTGGACTCACTGGAGCGGCTCAGCATCACTGCAGCCCTCCCCCTCCGCTATCAGTGTGTGTGTGTGTGTGTGTGTGTGTGTGTGTGGTGTGTGTGTGTGTGTGGGCCTGTATTGCTATACTTCATGGGGTCCAAAATGCTGGACAATAAAAAATTTAAAGTGGTTTGAGGGTTAATGCTTGGTTTTAGGGTTATATAATAGAATTAGCTTTGGGTTAGGGTTAGGCATTCAGCTGTGATGGAATATTGTTTGATGATGCTACAAACCTTAACAAGAGCATTTTAATTCAATATAAGTATTTGCTAGGAGCCTACTCATTAGTTATGTTAAGGTTTCAGTCATACTCTTGCGTCTAAGTTTTTGATTATACTTCTTCTCTCTGAAACAGTTTCAAAAGTATAATACCATCTACTTTTGTTGATTCATTCTTTCTTTTGTGTTGCTTACCCTTTACCCCTGCATATATCCATTAAGCTTTATTACTGTATGTCTACTGCCATAATGTTTTGACTGGTGTCATTCCTTCATGCATTTGGATATGTCTGAGAGACATGCTGGGATATATGCAGAGACTGTTGGGGTTAGTTGGGTGTTTGTCTGTTTGGCAGTAACATGAGAAGCATTGCAAGTGGATAATTGGACTCAGGGAGGGGTGTATTTTTGTATATTTTGAGAAGGGGCCCCAGTACTAATCATTGGGGCACCCCTGTTTGGAAGGGATGGGATAAAGGATGTTCGTCCGTCAGTAGTTCACTGTGTCAAAGGCTGCTGATTGGTCCAGCAAGATAAGAACCAAGGGCTGAGTTGCAGCTGTAGGTGCCCTTAGGGCTTCTGTCACAGACAACAGAGGGAATTCTGTTGGGGGAGACCTGTTCAATTTGCTTCTGTGAGTTTGTTTACCATTGTAGTACCATGATTTTACTCTCTTACTCAAGATAAGACTCTCAGGTTGGAATCAGACCCTCAAGTTGGAAAATACAATCTTTATAGAACAATATGAACTGGGGGATCAAATGTCTTGAGAAGCCTGGAGTGTCTCATCAGAGATAGTGTTGGCTTTTTTTAGTGTTTTCCTGGACTTTATTAATAAATAGATCATTTCAGTGATTTATAATATTTTTATATTTACAAATCAAAACACAAAAGCACATGCTAACAAGAATCATGGAGAAAAAAATAGCAATTTCTAATTAATTCTTACATTTACTTGTTCTATTTTTAATTGATACCAATGTAAAACTGACCAGCTGTTGCTCTCTGACCCCGTGAATCCTGCCACCTGTTCCTGCTCACAGCAAAAAGTGACAGCTGGCCAATCAGAGCTCCTGTTACTGTTACAAATTAAATGGAAACTAGAAATGCTAAAGCAGGGCACAAAAGATAGAAACTGGTGGGCAGGCAAATTTAGAAATCAACATATCAACAACAGTAAACAAATTATTCATTATTTTAAACATGTCATGTGTAACTGTTACAATCATTTTAATTACATTTTAAATATATTTTTAAATATATCAGTGGCACAATCAAGACTCCATAATCATCCAAGAGAACAGATGTGTACACATAGAAAAGAAGACTAAGGTGAAACTTAATAATGTTTGTTACTGACTCCATTCTGCCAGTCAGTGGCAAACTTGATTTCTCCTTGAATTGGTCTTTGCCTGAGCAGTGGTGAAAAGTACTTAATTACTTAAGTAATCAAATACTGCACTTAAGTACACTTTTGAGGTTCTTGAGTTTTTTCCATTTCACACTATTTTCTGCTTCTATTCAACTACATTTCAGAGGGGAATACTGCACCTTTTAATCTTGTACATTTATCTGTACATGTATCTACTAACTAGGCACTCTGCAATTTTATGAATGAAGCATATATGAAAAATCCAATACATCATTATACTAATGTTCTCAAAATTACCTCTACCTTGACCAGCTGCATAAAAACACTGATTACATGTAATGCATTAATGATATTTCAACTTTTTTCTACTAAAAAAGAGTCACTGCCACCACTGTCCCATATTGCTGGCTGGGGTTAGGGCTTCATTTAGGTCTACATAAGTGTGAGGTGTTGCAGTGAAGATTGATTGAGGTGTACAAAAAAATATAGTTATCCTATAGTTGTTTCTTTGGAAGTGGTATTGTTCTAACCTGCAATGAAAGGAGGAAGTATTGTTTCTTAATCTATTTATGTGTTATAGAGTTCCTGGTCTCTCAAGAGCAATTAAAATGTGAGGGATGAGAGCTGCCACAAATTACACAAATCTGTTCTAGTTAACAAACTGCAAATTAGGGTACTTGTCTCATTTAAATGAACTTGATTGTTTACCAGTGTTATTCATCTGGTTTGTTGGACTTAATGTCACCACCATGTACTGTTTAAATAGTCTGATGCTTGCTCAGGCTCAGTAGCCTCATTTAACATGCCTCTCTTTATGTGGGGGCACTAGATGATGCAAAAACACATTTATTTGGATTTACATGAGCCTTGTCCATCCATTATAAATCTGTCCCTGCATGAGCTCAAATCCAGAAAATCAAAACAATTCAATGCTCTTGCTCTCTAATGTGGTCTGCAAACACAAAATAAGGCTGGACTTTTCAAATTAAACACATGTATTAAATATAAAGACCAGACAGAAAAACTGTACACAGTACTCAGAGAGTGGAGGGCTAGCAGAGGCCCAGCAGCTTGGTTTTGTCTCAGTGCAGGTGAGTCTGTTTATTGCCACAGGCAAACCATTTTTAAAAAATGTCTTCTGTGGCACAGCAGCAATGCATAGTATCTCAGTTTAATAACACAGCTCAGAGTGTCACTAGTGGACTATTGTGTGAGGTAATGTATTTACATGGAGAGATGTTCCCATACAAGGAATCAATGCCTATGCTTGTCCACTACACTGATTCACATTGATTCAAAAAGTAATTTAGTTCATTGGTGCTTTTCCAGTTCCCATCATAGGCTGCTTGTAACCTCCTAGGTCACAGTTTTGCTTTGTTTTGTTTTGTTTTGTTTTTGTTTTTGTTTTTGTTTTTTGTTTTTTTTTTGCATTTTGTCTGTACCAGATATCTTGCAATATAGATAAATATGGGGTTAGAGAGAAGGGTATAACAATGTGTCTAACCATTAGGCTACAAAACACCTAATTTCCAGCTTCTTATAAATTATATAGAATTATTAAAATTATTACACATTATATTTATATCACTTACTAGCGTAAGGCATTCTTAAAAAGTCATAAGTACACAAGTTAATGAAGCTTTATTATTATTATTATTATTATTATTATTATTATTGTTATTATTTAAACTATTTTAATTGTTTTTTACTATAACAAACACAAAATAACATTAACAACAATAACAAAAGATCTGGATTGCTTTGTTGCTATAAAACATAATTATCTGTTACTCATTCTCTGTTTCAATCATTATGTTCTCATTGACATGTAAATATTGCCCATTTCTCCCATTTCTCTTGACATTGTTCCTCTTGTGTTCGTATCCTATGAGTCAGAGATTCTACAACAAGTATTTCATTCACAATTTTCATCCATTTGTCTTGTGTTGGTGATTCTGCCCTACCCCATTTGCTTGTGATGGCCTTTTTGCAAGCTCCTGATAAGATTTCCAGTAAATATCAGTCTTGTCCTAATACAGTATATCATAGCCCAGAATTTTAACAATAACATTTTCCCAAAGCTGTACAACCTCGGGACATAGCCAAGACACATGAGAATGGTCCACATTTATGACCCCACACTGTCTCCAACATGGCTGAACTGTGGACAAGGATTTCTTCCAAATATACAACCATTCATCCTCAGAGATATTCATACCACGTTCTTTTTCCCATTTCACTTTCACATATGTTGTATTCCCTCTTCTCTCCATTAGATGTTGATATAGTGTATATGTTAGTCAGTATTTCTTTGAATTATATACTCCTATTGTGACTCTAATTATTCCATTTTTATTTAAATGTATGCTGTTATACTTTATTTCTCTTTAATAGTAGTCCCTTAACTGTAGATATTTAAAGTGGTCTTGGTTCTTTAAATCAATTCCTGGAAACTCATGACATTACCATCTTTTATTATAGTACATAGTGCTGTTATACCACTTGGAATCCATTGTTTAAACCTCTGATCTAAAGTGTTTGGGATGAAATATCTGTCACTGGCTATCCATTGAATCCATTGATTTCTTTTTTTAATTTTGCTTCATAGTCCTCAGCACACCAATAAATAATTGGTCTAATTTGAGCTGCATGAAAATACTGGCAATGCCATTCCCCCTTTGCATTTCTGAATCGGCAGTGTTGATAGTAGTAGTTGATAGTGTTGGCCTATTATTACTATTACTATTACGGCCCGGTGTGATGCGGCGCCAGGACTTACTTGTGTCCTCTGCCATCTCCTTTGAAGGGGCGCTGCAGTTCTGGCTTCCTCTTGCTGCCGGCACGCAGCGCCATTTGGCTATTTGCGGTTTGCCGCCGGCCTGAAGCTGCGGAATAAGTTTTCGATTCCTTTTCTATTAGTTCTTTCTTTATTATTTTCTTCTTTTCTTGTTTAATATTAGTTTGGTGATTTGATTCGTTTTGTGTCTTTTGCTCCTTATTATATATTGTTTGTGTGTGTGTGCGCGCGCGCGGGAGGGAGCCTCCATGTATGTGTGTGAAGGTGTGTGACGTCAGCTGTGCTGATCACCGAGCCCAGTTTTAATCCTCCTCTTTGTGGACAGGTCCTGCGGGCCCACGGCGGCGACCCAATCCCTGGTGGTGGGTTCTTCACAATCCAGTGTGTGAGTGTATGGTGCCACGGGTGGTTAAGTTTAGTTTCTCCTCTTCCCCTGATTTTGGTCCATTGAATTTTGTACATTTCTATATTTTCTTTGTTATTTGTTGAATAAATTTGATTTGTGTAGCCCATTTTTAACCATCTCTTGCCTTGTGGTGATTTTTGAACCTGGCGCGACCTATGGTTCTTGATCTATTTCCTGGGGTGAAACTCCCCAGGCGTTGTCTGGCAACACATTCCCCGCTTTCATCCCTCCACTCGCCACACATATAAACATTGAGACAAATTTATCCCATGTTCTGAATTGTTTCTTAGGTATCTCAATGGGTAGTGCCTGGCATAAGTAGAGAAATCATGGGAGAACATTCACTTTTATGGTATCTATTCATACGGTCCAGTGAGGTCCATCTCTCAATATCATTGCTAATGTTCTGATCCACTTTGCTGCAGTTAGCTTTAGCACAGTTCCTCTCTTTCCTTGTTGTAGTAACCCCAGGGTACTTCATTTTTGATGAGTTCCAATTCAACTTTTTTAAAATTTAGTTTTGTTGAATATCTTTGGATGGGAGATGGTTCAATGCTAAAAATCTGTGTTTTAGTCAAATTCAACCTATAACCAGAATAGAAGCCAAACAACTCAAGTAAATCAGTGCTTCATTCCCAAGCTATATCCCTTTAAGATCTTTATATTTCCTAATTGCTTGGGCCAGGTGTTCAATAAAATTGCAAACAAGATCAGTGAAAGACAACAATCCTGTCTAGTAGACCTTTCCAGTGTTATACTATCTGACAAGTTGCCATTTATCTTTATCCTTGCAGCTCATCTTTGATAATGTTTTGATGATTTCTCAAGTATCTGATACAAAAATGTCCAATTAACACTATCAAATGCTTTGTCAGTCTAACATGTTGAATGATGTGTAAGGTTCACCTGATATCGTGGGTTTGATGTCGATCATTCTGATTTTCTGTTTTTTTGCTGGCAGATCCTGTATCTCTAAAGCTTTCATGTGGTCAATAACAGCAAATGGAGGTTGGCTATGCAAATTTCTATATAATAGTTCATAAAGCTGGTTTCAATCTTGTTGGGCTCCTAAAGTATTTGATTTATGATCTCGTCCCTTATTTTATGAATTGTCCTTTCAGCCTGTTGTTTTTTTGAGTCTTTTTGCTAATGATCTGGTTGCTCTAGGAGAATACAGTTGCAAACCAATCAACCATTGAGAATAAAGCTACAACCAATTCAACCAACCAACCAATGAGAGCAACACTCCAGATGAACCAACCAATGAGAATAGAGCTACAATTCAGTTCAATTCAATTTTTATTTATATAGCGCCATATCATAACAACAGTCATCTCAAGGCACTTTTCATATAGAGCAGGTCTAGACCGTACTCTTTAAAATAGGTATTTACAGAGAGAGACCCAACAAATCCCACCATGAGCAGCACTAGGAGACAGTGGCAAGGAAAAACTTCCTTTTAAGAGGCAGAAACCTCGAGCAGAACCGGACTCAGGGTGGGCGGCCATCTGCCTTGACTGGTTGGGTTAAGAAGGAGAGAGAGAGGGGGAGAGGGGGGAGAGGGGGTAGAGAATAGTGAAAGAAGAACATAGCATAACACAGGTTCCATATCAGATGTAAGGTGAGGCCATTAATACAGCAGTAGTAATGATAGTAGTGATAATTAAAGTATTAACTGCTAACACAGCAATACAACTAATAGCAGTATAAGTAATTTCTAATTCTAGCAGCAGGTGTTGAGTGGAGTTGTAGGAGCAGCAGGAGACTTGTCATCACAGATCAGACTCTACAGCTCCAGAGGCAGAAATACCTGCAGAAAGAGACAGAAGAGGAGACAGAGACGGGAGAGCACAATACTACAGGAAAGGGGAGATACTGTTAGAGTTAGAAACATGTAACATGGGATATGAATCCATATTGAGTGGAGAGAGAGAGAGAGAAAGGGAGAGAGAGAGAGAGAGAGAGAGAGAGAAAGGAGCGAACAAACCAACCAATGACAATGAAGCTAGAAACCAACCAACCAATGAAAATACCACTAGAAACCAAGCAATCTATGAGAAGACAGCTCCACAGTGTTTAACCAGAGGACCATCAATAACAGCTCTCATGGATTCTTAATAGGCTCAGGGGGACGACGATGTAGGCAGCAGAGCTATCACTTTCAGGTCAAAAGAATAAAACATGTTTATCATATTGTTTCCCATCAAATTTCAGAGGAATTATATTATGATAATACTGCCACATGGCAAATGAAAATCTTAGGCTGAAGTGATATATTTGGCCTATGTAAAGATTGTTTTGGAATTATAAATAAATGATTCAGTTTGTTACATTCATCATCTTTTCAGTAGTTTTTACATTTTGCATAAACTAGTTACATTATGGTAATTATTCTTAATGGAAAAATATTAATGATTAGAATTTATTCCAATCAGAGTGTCAAGCGTGTTGTAAACTGTGATGTATGTTATAAACTGTGATGGTCCACCAGCCTCTGGAAGTTCCAGTGCACCACTCCCATCATGGCCTGGGCCTGGAAAAGTTCATTAGACACCCAGTTGCCAGTCACACACTTTGCCTGGAATGAAAGTGGAATCCCTCCTGCTGAGAGGTGCCTCTCATAGGAATCCAAACAGGCACAGCAGCTCCCTTGCACTTGGTGTAATTAAGCTGCACCATATCTATAAAGGATCCCTTCCTGCACCACAGGATCACTCAGGCAGCCAGGCACGTTGGATTCTCCACACCTTTAGCATGGAGGGCTTAAAGAGGAGCAAGGCATTCACATCCTTTAACTGGTAGAAATGATGCAAGAGAGCCTCTACTCTCTGCAGCAGTTCTCTGGGCTGACGCACCTTTGTCCAACAGTGTTCTCTTATATTCTGCTTGGTGGGATTTGCAGGAAAGATTCCACAAAAGGTGTACGCCTCCTTGAGCTGGCGATCACCCTGGTCCACCACAACAAACGCTGCTGAGAGGCACTGGCAGAAAGAGCTGTACAGAGGGTGATGCTCTGAGACACACACTCTGGTAAAGCTCTGCATTCAGTGAAACAGGTCTCATTTGATAGCTAGGTCCTTGTTAAACTTTGTCCTTGAGGCACTGTTGTTAACCAGGTGTCCTGAGGTCACCTCTGCCACAATAGCCTCTGTGGTCCTCCAGCAGTCCCACAAGAGATGTTCCTGAGACCCAAGGACCTTGAAGGCAGTGCAGCAGTCCCTACAACATTAAAAAGAAATGTAGTTACAGATGAAAAATATCCAACCCGGTCTCAGGGCAGTTCGTGAAATAGTAACATACTGTAATCTATTGATTACACACCCACAGACGCAAATTTACCTTTTATTTTCGTGCCTCTCAGCACGACTTTCAGACTAATGTATTTCAATTGGAAATAACTTTCCTGTCCTCGCCACATATTTTTTTCTGTTACTTGGGACTCTGCAGCACGGAAACTGTTTTGTTTTTTCTCATATGTTTGCTATTTTTTAAGTGTTTGTCACACATTTTAATGTATGTTTATATCTGTAGATTCTATTGGTGATTTCTGTCTTACATTTCTGTGATTTATATCAGTTTTGTTTTGGACTCAACAATACCCATAACCCTCAGTGTTTTTGCTAGGGAGAAGCAGCGCGTCCACTTTAATGATTTAATATTGCCTATGCCACCAAACTCTTGAAAACAGAAATTTCCATCAGCCATTTCTCATGTTACAGTCACAGGCTACAGGTTAGCATTTGTTAACAGAGATGGTAGTTTTTTGACTGCAGCAGACTGGGGGCAATTCAAAATGGAATGTGGCCCATCAACAGCAGACAACCCAAAGGGATATGGAACGCATCGTGTTTACCTACAACACAGTGGTCATCCTGTACCCCGACCTACCTGCTTTTACACTAATTTACAGCAAATCTAGTAACATGGCCGCATAAACAGTACAAAGACAGGGCAACACTATTCATGTGCCTCATTTAATCCCTGCAGTCATCACTTTGATTTAGGTTATCTCATAAAAATGAACTTTTCAATGCTACACTGCATTTGACCTCCATTATTTATTTGTTCACTCATTGATTCACTCAGTCTATGCTTAATTATATGAATATATTTTTTGAGATGAGAGGTGATTTAGAGCAGTTGGTGACAGGCCTATGTGTTTCCATCCCCAGACTGGCCATTACACGAGGAGAGCTGGATAAGACCTTAGAAGGGCATCAACCTAGCAGCAGGACCAGTATCTCTTTTATGCAAGGAGGAGCAGAAGGAGCACTACCAGAACCCTAAATGATCTCCAGCAGGCAGTATCTGTACATCTGATGCCACCAAGTACCACCACAGATTGTCCAGGAGCTAACCAATGCCCTGAACCACAGGCTGATCCAACTTGTGTGAATTTTATCACAGCAATTCATAATGTGACTCCCAACAATGTCTGGGCATGCTGGGATGGTGTCTCGGGAGATGTCCTCCCAGATACAGTACAATGGAGAGGCATTGCCATTGCTCCATTGTTCATTGTTCAAAAGTTCATTTTTATGAAATAACCTAAATAACCTTCTTCTCTGTACATGGTAGAACACAACAGTACATACACAATAAGAGAAACAGAAAGACACCTTGATATTAATGATTGGTGTGGTTAAAACAATATCATTCCATACCTTCATCATGGACTGTGTCCTCCTATAGCTCCACAGGGGCAACACTCTGTGATGATCAATCTAGGATGGTGATATACAAATAGGACAGGCATGTGTAATATACATGTTATAACAACATGTGCTTAATTTTTTCTTTCTCGTAGCATTTTGGGAAATTTAAAAAATTACCGTCCGGAAGAGGTGGGGCTGCTGTGATCCCAGGCCTTAAAGAATGGTGGGAATCTTTTTGAAGAAATGTTCCAACAAAAGTTAAGAAAAACTTGAACAGAGGCCAGATGTTAAAATTATGTAATATTATGTACAAACTATTAATGTGTATCAAACAGTGACAATTGATGTTGATTTGTCAGAAAGAAACAGGGAGAATTTAGATTGTTGTTGTTAAATAATCATTTTAATGCCATATTATTATTCTATAAGAATAAGAATTTCATTTGTTGGCATCATCAATGTGAGTTTTTAGGTCAGTTTTAAAAGTAGCATGACAACCACAGCTGTAAAATTTCACAAATGAACTGATCTGTTTATTTTCCAGAGTTCAGCAGTTATACAGTAACAGCTGTCAGAAAACAGCCCGTAAGCTTATGTGTACTTCTAACTGAAGAGAAAACTAATACCAAGGACTCCTACTGGTAAAAGTAAAAATGGTGCTAGTTTGTGCAGTATACTGATTTCTTAGCAAAAACAAGTTTCACTTTGAATTTGGCTTTAATACTGCAGAGGGTTTTCTTGCCAACAAGCTTGAAATCCTGTGAAGATGATCATGGGACTTGGTGAATCTGGAGATGGCCATTGAAAGAAATGATTGAAAACGTTTGGATTGTCAGCTTGAAAAAAAAAAAGTCCACCTGGAGCAGAACAGCTGTCTTTTATGCTGTCTACTTCATCAGGAAGAACTGGTAATCAACTATTTCCAACCTTTTTGGCTGGTGACCTCTCACAATAGAGCAGTGCCTATTTGCAAAGTTGAATGAATTGTGAGCAGGTCAACCAAGAGGTGATATTCCTCTGGAAATTCCCAGAGATTTTCAATAACTGTGAGAAGCCTGGAGAGATAAAACCATCCAGAATTTTTCAAGAGAAAAAGACAAAGACCAGGGTGTTGTTTGGCATTAAGCTCTACTGGGGCACTGTAGAGCTCCTACTGAAACTAATGCTGGTAAAAGTAAAAATGTAGAGATATTACTGACTGTATGAACATATTCATTTTAACATACATGAACATTCTCAGTCTTACACAGCAAAAAGTCCAGTGTTGAATTAATTCCCACAGAGTTGATTTCAACACTTTTTCAGGGTTTATATAGCTCCATACTCTCCAGATCCAGTTTTGTGAATTCCACATTTGGAGCCAAGAAGATTGGCTGTTTCAAAATCATCCTAGTGTAGTTAAATTTGCAATACATGTCTTTTTGCTGAAAACAAAGGGAATTTTTTAAAATAACTTCCAGCAGAGAAGTCAGTATCAGGCTCTGATCTACACTCTTTATTTAGGAGACCACAAATGTCTGGATTTCTGCACATTAACCTCAATGTTTCTAAAATCGGTACATATATAAAAGTATCCCTCACAGGTGCTTAATCATAAGTACCTGATTTCATATTTCACTCCTGATGTTATTTCAAATGAGTCAACAACAGAGGCGCTGCTTGGCATAAAGCTCTACTGGGGGCTCAAACTGCACTCAGTGTCAGAAGCTGCGTGTGTATTGTAGTTCACCTGCTGCTCAAAAGCACAGTGTGCGTATAGACCATCACTTTTATTTTTATGGCTTCTGTTTTCCTGTTTGAGTTGACACTCTTGCTACACATTTGAGTAGAAATACATTATTCTCTCCCCACCAATATGTTGTAATTATCTGAATTAATGCAATTATAAACATGTATTGTTGTAAAAAATAATCATGGCATTTATACTGGGGCACAGCTCATTTATACTGGGACACAGCTCATGTATACTGGGGCACAGCTCATTTGTACTGGGGCACATGCCCCAATAAAAAGTGTCTGGTGATGCTGATGCGCAAAGATCAGGGAAAGTCAGATTTATCATCCTCAGATTTATCTTGTGACCCCTTGAAGCTTTCCGTACCTGGAGGTTGGGAACTACTGAGAAGAAGAGAGAGTTCAGATCAAATCCAGTCATTAACAACTGTAACTAACTGTAAACTTAAGAGATTTTTAGAAAGGGTGAATCTCGCAAGCACTGATAATGAATTAGACAATATTTTTAACAGCATTACTACCAAATAATTCAATTAAATCTTATTTCTATAGCATAGAATCAAAACAGAAGTTATCTCACTCTATTCTACATTCTACTCTTGGAAACTCTGGGAACCACCAGTAAACCAGCATTCTGGGAGCACAGAGTCCTGGTGGGATTGTAGGGGACTATGAGATCTTTAAGGTAAGATGGAGCCTGACCATTAAGGGCTTTGTATGTGAGGAGGAGGATTTTGAATTCTACTCTGGATTTGACTGGGAGCCAATGTAGAGAGGCTAACACAGGTGAAATGTGGTCTCTGTTTCTAGTTCCTGTCAGTAATTGTGCTGCAGCATTTTTGGATCAACTGCAGAGTAAGCCATTAGGTAGCTCTTACTTGAAACATCTCTTACTTAGAGACTGACACCAGTATACAGTGGGCATAAAAAATAAACATTCAAAACATTCATATGTTGCTTCACAGCCTGAAATGGAAAAACAAAAAACTGAATTATTACATCTCTATTTAATAAATGCAAATGACAGTTGAAAGAAAACATAGCAAGAGCTGTGAAAAGTAGCAAAAAATAAAAATGTCCAATAATTTGATTTGACTTTTATTTCAGCCACTGTGTGGACAATTTGGCTGTGAGCTTTGAGTCATTGTCTTCTGCTTTCTGGCATTTTCCCCTCTAGCCCGACAAGTGCCCCAGGCCCAGAGAGATACCCCCAGGACCAGCAGGATGCTACCCCACTGTGTTTCACCATAGATATAGTGTTCATTGGATGGTGAGCTGTATTGTTTTTCTGCCACATGTACCATTTAGTGTCTCATGGTCTCATTTGACCATTGCAAATTCCTTCTTACAACGTGTAATCTTACAAAAAATGGCAGATAGTCATATGAAAAAAATCACTAAAAACTGCTTCATGTGGCACACATGGAAAACTACAACCCTTTTGAAGACTACATCTCCCTCCATTCCTTGCAAGCTCTAGTTTGACAACCAGCCAATCCACGCCATGACAGCCTGGCACGTGATGTAGAGTAAGTTCCTGCTGTGGCTTGAGGGAAGCAGATCGACATTCAGCCACGGGAGAATCGCAGTTTGCGGGTAAGTAAAGACATTTGGCCCCGACGAGGTCCCCTGAGTCCTCAGTAAGTGTTCTTGGAGGTTGGTTGCTGGAGGACTCTGTGCACTGTGGTTTAGGAATAGCCAGAATTTCGGGTGGAACAAGCTACCGTACCGTCAAGGCCTTCGCTATTTCCTGGTGCAACTCCACAGCTGTACCTATTGGAATGGCCAAGTTGGAAAAGTTCAGTTTACGGGTTTTGGAGGACCTTTGTTCTTCTCTACCCCGGTTGTAAGTGTTTTGTGTTTTCAGAATTTGTCATGTATACTACCCGGTCCAGACGCTTGTATCGTCGATGGTGAAAAGACTGAAAGCCACCCTTTGGCTGTGTATTCATAGCTTAGAGCTGGGTGTCCACACCGCAAACTGCTCCTTAGCTGTCAGGTTTTGTCTGTGGAAAATACTAGGTAATCGGTTCACCCTGAATTATGAATTGTAACATGACTTTTAATAACTTTTACATAGAACAAATATGCGGAATCTCTGCTCCTCAGTCGTTTTACGCGATATTATGATTTTATCCCTTTGTGCTCACAACTCAAGTATTTGCTCATACTCTGTTGTCGAGGTGAAAGTGTTCCTGCTTTGTTGCTTCATACAGATGTAGCATCGCCGCTCAGCTACTGATGTTTAGGTCAGCAGGTCAGAGGCAGTGCTCAAGTTGGTCAAACAAAGCTGGTGGTGAACAACCTTGTGCACTTGTTCCAATAAAACTGGGGAGATATATGCCGGTAGATGAACAGTTATATAATATAATAATGCCAAACATCTTTGCAAACCACTTAGATACTGTGCCAGCTTCTGTTTACTGGAGCCAGATCGATACATCAGTATGGTAAATATTATTGACAAATTTTAGTTTGTCACATATAAGCCAGTACAGATCTACTACATATATTATTATTAGACATTGCTGTACAGAACACCTCATTTTGATTTCGTCTTTGTCTTTTGATAAAAATGTACATCCATTTTTGGACACATTTTAACTATTTGATGAACACTTGTTACGCCTTTGCCCTGGTGACAACCGTGGCTATAAATGTTATGTTTTTTGGATTGTCCATCCATATCTACCATTCTCGTGAACGCAATATCTCAGTAACATTGTGAGGGAATTTCTTGAAATTTGATGCAAATGTTCACTTGGACTCAAAGATGAACTGATCAGGTTTTGATCGTCTAAGGTCAAGGTTACGGTGACCTCGTGTTCTTGTCAACATGATATGTCAGGAATGCTCATGGGGAATGTCTTTACATCTGGCACAAACATTCACTTCAAATCAAGGATGATCTGGTTAATATTTGAAGGTCAAAGGTTAAGGTCACTGTGACCTCACAAAACACCTGCTGAACACAATATCTCAGTAACACCTTGAGGGTATTTCTTCAACTGTGGCACAAATGTTCAGGTAGACTCAAAGATGTACTAGATTGTAGATTTTGGTGGTCAAAGGTAATGGTCACTTTGACCACACAAAACAAATTTTTGGCTGTAATTCAAGAATTCACATGCTAATTAACTACAACTGGATGGTGGAGGCATACCACTGTTTAGTTTTAAAATAATTTCTGTCAACAAATTGAACTAAAGTTTTGTCAGTTAACTTTTAGTCAGTTAACCTTTAGTGTCATTTTTGTCATATTACCTTGTAAGTCTCACCACTCTGCAGCCATCTGAGCAGTTATGGTGGGCTGGCAAGACCAGGCTCCTGTGAATGGGGAGAGAGCCATAACTTGACTTTCAAAGCTCACCAGGTTGTAAAAAACTGCATGTATAGAATCACCAGTCTAACCTGAGAAAACCAGGTTAAAAAGGTTTTGCCTCAAAATACAGCTACGATGTACGGTGGTTGTTTTGGGGGAGTGACGGAACATGTGTCATATAACTGCCATCTTTGGTGTTACAGACTATTCTAGTCAAGATTCTCTAAGTGGTTTGTCTCCTTCCTTAAGTTTTGTACCCTCTTTTAAGCATTCTATGGCGACATCTGTTGCCTTCTTTAATGTGTAGTTACCATGGTAAGGGTGTTGGTCTCGTCTTTTGTGAGGTTAGCAGGAAGGACATTGTTTACCTGTTTACTGTAGTACTAATCATTCCTCAGTACTAATCTTTCCTCAGTAAATTATCATTTCAAACATTGGCTTTTCTTACTAAGATGGTACATTCTTTAGGTTTTATACCCAAACAATAAAATAACCTGAGATATAGGAAGCTGTAATATGGTGGTAATTTTCTATTTCTGTGAAACCCCGGTTAAACAAGACTATAAATATTACACACAGGTCTTCACACTGCACCCTGCTGTCATAGACTTTCACAGAAAGAGGAAGTATTCACTACTGGTAGTTTCATGTCTTTAATGTGAGTATTGATGCCTCTGTGTTTGAGCTTTCTCTTTCACAGTAGGGTGTTCAGTTCTTCTTACAGCCAGTCACTCAGGTCAGCTGCCTACAGATACTGCTCACCTGTCCCCAGCAAGCAAAGGGATCTTACTGATGTGCAGGTCAACATGTTTGTGGCGGCTATTTGGCCATCAGTGCTGAAGTTGAACAGACTAATCTTTGACAGGACTAATGGGATTTTATGAGGCTTTCTCAGCTGATACAGTGATTCTCAGTAGGTGTGTTTCCATCCAAATGTAGCACAAATTTTGACTGAATCTGGAGAAATTTGGGGAGCAAAATGAAGACAAAATGCAGTAGAGACTTTCACACGGAGATGAAATGAGTGTATATAAATTAGGTGATTAACATAAAAGTAATTAAAGTTGCAAGTAGCATTAAGCCCATGTCATGTAAATTAAGTGATGATTATCAGATGAGGCTTACTTCTTATTGCCAGCAGATGACGCTATGAGTATGCCTGAAAATTGGCACGTTGACATCTTCAGGCTGGGATTCTTATAAAATGTGAAGTTTGGGGCAGATTGGACAACGTAAAGGCATCACAAAGGTCTCAAGACTTTTCTGACCAAATTTGAGGTAGATCTGGTCAACTTGCTAGGAGAAGGACATCAAAGTATAAAACATACAGTGGTGGAATTTTTTTTTTTTTTTATTTTACACGATCTCAAATATTATCATGAAATATTTGGGAAAAAATCTTTTTTGTGTTTCAAAAGGTGTGGCTGCATTAGACAGACACAAACAAATACAAATGATATTTTTGTGTTTATTGTTTGGGGTAATCTTGTCCCATTCTTCTTGAATTACTGCTTTGAATTCTTCTAAATTCTTTGGTTTACGCTTTGAAACAGACCTTTTGATAATCCACCACAGATTTTCAATGGGGCTCATGTCCAGGGATTGAACTGGCCACTCTAAGACCTGGATACAGTGCTCCTGCAGCCAAGTTCTCCTGGCCCTGGATGTGTGACGAGGGGCATTATCTTGTTGAAACATCCAGTTTTGACCTCAATGGAACAGTGCATGTGCAGAAGGGAGCATGTGGGTTTCAAGAATGGCACAATATTTGGTAGAGTTCAATGTGCCATCACAGACAGTGAGATGACTCCTGCATCCCCAAACCATGATACTGCCTCCACCATGCTTGACAGTAGATACTGTACATGCTGGAGATAAAGCTTCACCTGGCCTTCTGCGTACCCTCACATTATCAGGAGGAGGATAAAGCTGGAAGCTGGACTCATCTGGGCAGCCTTGTAGGACCTTAAGCCATGATCTAAAAGTCAGCCACGTACAGTGCGGGTGGAACACTGGACACCAGTTTGGTTTGACCACTGCTGCTGAAGCTCTTGTGATGTCATTCGGCGGTTTTCCCTGCACATGCGGATCAGGACGTGGTCATCTCTTGCTGAACGCCCAGATCTTGGTTTGTCTTCCAAGCTGTTGGTTCGTCTGTATTTCTGCAGAGTGTATCCAACTGCTGAAGGACTGCATCTGCACTTCCTGGCTATCTGGCGGCAGCTGTACCCTTCCTCACTGAGAATCTGTATCTTCAGGCGTGTTTCCTGCATTAGGTTCCTTGTTTTAGCCATTTTTGTCTTTGAAGAACTTTCAAATGTGCTGGCTTTATATAGACACAAAGCACTGCAACAAAAATTGTGTCTTTTAATAAAAAGCACGACCTTCATTAGTGGATCACTGGTACCAAAATGACCCAATACTCAAAATTTCTTATGTATTTTTATGGAACCAATCAATTTTAAGTTTTTAATGGCTTTTTTAGGATTTGTTTAGTATTTTGGCTGTGACTGTACTCAAAGAAATTGCATTTGAAGACCTAAGAGTGATTCTTAATACAATATTTCACAAATGCATGGGGTGTCCGAAAACGTTTTTCCACCACTGTAATTTCCTGTTGCCAGTAGAAGCTATGACTATACCTGAATATTGGCATGAAGATTGGAGCAGATTAGACAGTGTTAATGTGAACTACAGCAACTTTGTTTCATGGCAGATCATTAAAATTTTCCATGACCCCATGCTGCAGCATTGTCTCCTTTCTCATCTCAGCCCTTTCATCCACTCTTTATAAATGCTCAAGAGCAACCTGGATGTTGTCCTGAGTAAAAGAACATAATTGTAATAATAATAATAATAATAATAATAATAATTATAAATGAAACTTTATTATTATTATTATTATTATTATCAGTACAGATGCCATCAGAGCTGCCATAAATAAATTAAAGTATGGGAAATGCTCACATCACACATCACAAGTGTAATAAAAAGACAACATAACGCAGTACACTCGTCATCAAATGCAAGTTTGAAAGATAACAGGAAAAGATGGTACGGAGTTGCATTATAGGAAATGACCTATAACAGTGAGGACATGTGGGCCTCTGCTGCTTTCACTTTGACTATTTAGCTTTAAATGTGTCTCTTGTGAGTCCCTTGACCTCATGAAAGTGCAAAGCTAAATCACTGGAGTAGGGTTGGGTCTGTAAAAAATTTCAAAGCAGATTGATATTAAGCCAAACTCCAGAATGGACCAGTACACCATATTTTACCTCTAGATGTCATACTTGACTGGGTCGACGCTCCCAGGTGAAACATAATTAGACTGCCCATAAATGACAGTTAACAGTCTCTGTATCTCTTTCTCAGCCTGTGGAAGCCCCCTCCCTGAGCAATGGCCTCACCAGTCTCAGTCTACAACTCCAGTGCCTTGGACACACACATCTCCAGTGTAAGTGTCTTTACAGTGACAAGTTGAGCATTCAGACTACCTGCACACTGGTTTGTGTTGTCCATTGATGGGCATTTTCCTCCATCAGTCTATAATCAGTAAGCCAGAATGTCAAAATAAAAACATGTTTTTGGAAATTTTTGCAAATTTATTAGACATCAGAAACTAAAATCTCCCTTTACCCGCTCATCAGGCCCTTTGATGTGGTCCAAATTGTGGTCAGGTGTATCCTGTTTGCCACAGAGTGGACTCCTCAAGGATATTTAAAGCAAACTGGATTGATTGGGCCTAGTCTAGAAAGGCACACACCTGTGTATATAAGGTCCCACAATTCACACTGTATGTCAGGACAAAAACCAGGCCATGAAATCCAAGGAGTGCTGTAGACCTCTGTGATAAAAATGTTGTCCGACCAAGACCCAAACAGTCACTCTAACAGAGTTTTCAGGAGTCCTCTGCAGAGATGTGAGAACCCACTTGAAGGACGACCATCTCAACAGCGCTCCATCAATCTGGCCTTTATGATAGAGTAGCTTGATGGAAAGGAAGGGAGGAAGGAAGGAAACAAATCCAAGAGCACAAGGAAAAAGATCTCCCTGGTCTGATGAGACACAATTTGAACCTTTTGGGCAGAACTCCAAGCACTATTTTTGGCGACCACCAGGCACTGCTCATCACCTGGCTAATACCAGCCCGTGGTGGTGGCATCATGCTGTGGGGGAGCTTCTTAGCAGCAAAGACTCAAAGCTGTAATTGCTGCCAGGGGGACTTAGGGTCTGACTATGGTCTGAATACTTTTTCAAGAGAGATTTCACTTTTTGATTTTAAATAAATTTGCAATCATTTGCAAAAATCTAGTTTTCAATGTGTGCAAAAGGTGAGAGGGTCAGAATACTTTCTGAAGTCACTGTATGTATATACCTGCTTTGTCTGTTTCTGTATCAGGTGTGTCTGCAGTGGGACTATGTACTTGTGTCAGCCAGTTAAGGCTGAAATATTCAAATCTTACATGGGCATACTGGTAAAAGCACTCTCACACTCCTGCAGAGTCAGGGGTTCAGTATTTATATGGCAAGAGATCACACCATCACTACTGGACTAGCAGTGTCCAGTGGTTGCTCAGGGTGCAGAGACAGCTGGCCATTGTGAGGATATTTTGGCCAGTCCTCACAACTCTCAAAGGGCTGTTTGAGGGTTAATATTTGATTTTAAGGTTAACGATAGCTTGTGGTGGAAGTTAAGGGCCATAAGTTTAAGGCCATGAACTAAATTTCTTGCATGTGTGTTAACATACTTGGCCAATAAATCTGATTTGATGTGTATATGTTTATATATATTTATATATTTATTGTCTGTAAAATATGGTCTGATTTTCATCACAATCACATGTATAAACAAACACAATGTGCTTATAACTAACACTAACTAGCTAATAACACACAATCAGTTAGAATCTTGTCTTGACATTGAACAACATTCAGAGTGCTGGTGGAAAACGTAACTTGCCCTTTCAGTAGCAGATCAGACCTGTGCAACATTCAGGTTGAATCTTGGACCATTCATCCTTACAGAGTAGCTTTAGCTCAGCAGTATTCAAGGATGTCTGGTGTAAACTGGTTTCTTGAGCTCATTTTACAGGATCTCTTTTGGGTGATGGTCTGGGCTCTAACTGGGCTGCTCCAGAATTTGGATTTTCTTTTACTGTAGTCAGATTTACTGCAGTGTTTACAGTCATTGTCCTGCTGCATCACCCAACTTATACTGATCTTCAGCTGGTGGACAGACACCCGGACATTATTCTGTAGGATACTTGGATAAACCTGGGAATTCATTTCCATCAGATGATGACAACCTGTCTAGGCCCAGAGACTGGCTCCTCCTCTTCTGTCCTCTCTTTCTTTACCTCATTGAGAATTCTGCATTATGCCTTTGGAGTAATCCTGGCTAGACGCCCACTCCCAGGGAGATAAGCTACTGTACTGAATCCTCTCCATTTATAGTTTGTCTGACTGTGGGCTGATGAATATCTAAACTTTTTCAGATTGCTTTGTGAGCCTTTCCAGCTTTATTCAAATCACCAGTTCTTGATTGATGCCCTCTGCTATTTCCTATTTGTGAGGCCTGGTTCATATCAGTAGATGCATCCTGTGAACTCAAACAAACAAACTCAAAATGTTTGTGTTGAATGTTTGATAGTTCAAAGTAGCTCTAACCTACAACTCCAAAATTGTTCATTGATTGGACCTTCCTGCTCTTTGAGCACAAAAGGTCATTAAACCCAGAATTGCCTGATCAAAGTTTGTGGCTATATTTATGTTTTATTTTTTATGTATATATATGCATATATATATATATATATATATATTACTTTTTGTTTTGTGTGTGTGTGTGTGTGTGTGTGTGCGTGTGTGTGTGTGTGTGTGTGTGCGTGTGTGTGTGTGTGTGTGTGTGTGTGTGTTTGTGTGTGCGCGTGCGGCGTATTTGTAGACCTCCAGAGAGTCTCTGAGGATGGAGCTGTTAGCAGATGTGTGTCTGCTGCCAGGAGAGGACAGAATTATAGGTGAGTGTGTCACACTGTGCACACAATTTGCACTGAGTCTCGACTTGAACAGTGACTTGAACAGAAAGATCATATTCTTTTTATCCTCATGGTTGTTTTACTGTGATTGTCCTATATCCTTTTGTGTGTTATGTTGCATTCATGTCTTTCTACTGTCCTACTGCAAATCAACTTTCACAATAAAGAACTGAACTGAACTAACACAACTGACACAACATGCTTGTCGATCAAGGAATCTGTTAATGTCTATTTCTCATGTTAGGCTGATATGTAAAATGATTTAACTAATTTTCCAAGGTTTTCCTTCCCATGTTTGTATGTAGAGTTAATGTAATAATCACCCTACACCTTGATATTTGGGCAGTGTATGACACCCTTCCATACCCTTGCAACCTCTCTCAGTGGTTTGGGAGGGGGGATAAGTGCCCATTGTGCAGTTACATGATGATAAAATGAGAAAATCAATCAATCACATTCACATACTTTCAAGCAGTGCTGTACATGTGGTGTGGCTTGATAAAAGGCATATGGCTTCTACATGCTACATCATAGTCAGGTACTTCAGCAGACAGCTACCAACTCTCGGGAAAGTACAAGGTGTGGTGCTATCAGAAATCCCATCATCAGCAGTCAGCAAGATGGACGGAATAAATTGCCCATAGGTGTGACTGTGAGTGTGAATGGTTGTTTGTCTATATGTGTTGACCCCTACAGTTGACTGGTGATCTGCCCAGGGTGTACCCTGCCTCTCGCCCAATGTCAGCTGGGATAGGCTCCAAATATTATATGTCTGTATATAAACCATAACAACAAAGAACTGAAGCGTGGTCTAGAAGAAAGTGATCAACTGCTGAGAACTGCATACACTTTGTGGAATGTGGACAGCTAAAATGGGTTTTCTATCCATTTTTTGGCAACAAGTGCTTGAGACTTTGAGTTGCAATGGCAGCTACCTGCTGTTACAGATTTGACCAGCTGCTGCAGCTAAAATAATCCAGTGAATATCTGTATAGGCAATAGAGTATGATGCTGGGGTTGGAGGAAAAAACCTCCATCTGAGAAAATTCCCAAACTTCCCACTGTGAACAAGTTTACTGGTCATTTTCTACTCCTTTTTGGTCACTTAGTTTTACACGTGACTTAGCCCATCAGTATCTTCTGGTGCTTCCTGTCACAGTCACACATATGTGTCTGTCTCTTATACTCATGAGGAGATGGTATTTATAGTTTACCTTTGCTGCACATTTCTCTTCTGTTTTTTTGCTTCCTCTTCTCTGCACCTGTGGTGATTTCTTCCCTTACAGTACTCACTGCTTACAATAACAATGACAACTGAACTAGAGCACTAATGTGAAAAAGGGAACCTCTTCTAAGCCAATAAGGCTTGGGTAAGATCAGATATAAGAGAAGATGGGTGAGCAATGTGTAATGAAAGTAATGTTTATATGTATCTGTTTTCAGATAAGGACATAATATACATCTGTCCATTCAGTGGAGCTGTGAAAGGAAAAGTGTTGATCACTAACTACAGACTCTACTTCAAGAGCTCAGATGCTGTAAGTGAAGTGTGTGTATGTGTGTGTGTGTTTGTGAGTGTGAGCGTGTGTGTGTGCATCTGCCCATGTGTGCGTCTGTATGCACATGTGACGGGTGAAAGCCATTAATCTGTCAGCAGCTGGGTTAACATATCGTCCAAAACAACAACAGCAACAACATCTCTGTGTCACATCTCTCTGTGAGCCCAAGTGGTGATTTTAACATGGTACTTTGTTCTGTACCACGTGTCCCATGTAACATGTATTAATGTAGAACAGTGATTTTTTTTCTCTGTGGACTGCCACATATCCCCAACACCAGCACTCTGTTTGCCTTGGAATTATTCAGCTGTAAACACAAAACTGACCTATAAAGTTGATAATTCAATTCAATTCAATTCAATTTTATTTATATAGCGCCATATCACAACAACAGTCATCTCAAGGCACTTTTCATATAGAGCAGGTCTAGACCGTACTCTTTAAAATAGGTATTTACAGAGAGAGACCCAACAAATCCCACCATGAGCAGCACTAGGCGACAGTGGCAAGGAAAAACTTCCTTTTAAGAGGCAGAAACCTCGAGTAGAACCAGACTCAGGGTGGGCGGCCATCTGCCTCGACTGGTTGGGTTAAGTGGGGGGGACTTAATAATACACACACACACACAGCAACATTTGCTGTCATTTACACACGTTCATTTCAATGTAAGTACAATATTCTCTCCACCTTCTAGTTCTGTTTTGGTATCCACCAACTTCTGAGAAACATATCTGGCTAGTTATCTACTAAATGTTCTACTTTCCTTACCAGGTAGTCTGTCAGCTATTTGGTGCTGACTAGGTAGTGTACAGTGGGCTTGTCGTTTTGAGCTACAGCACTTGACTGGATGTGATTTGTGTGTGATGTGTGTGATTTTTTTTATCCATGTGAATTCCTATAAGTAATTGAAGACCAGCAGTTTACCATTAAATTTCCTCACACATTCAAAACTTGCTTGGTACCAGAATGTTTTTTGTCTCTTTGACACATTTGCAGACATGCAGATTTCAAACTGTGCACAACATTATCAGGAGCTGCATGGTAATGAAATTAGAATTGGACATCCACAGACTAAAAAGTAGGGACCCAGAGTGAAGCGTTGTAGCACTCTATGTTGATTGTTGATGGCATAATTTTAACCAAAAAAACATTTCAGTGACTCCTCTATTAAGCAGGAGTTAGACTGGTTCAGTTTTGTAGCTCTGAGGGTATCTGGGGTTTAGCTCCCAGGGTGTTCCAAAGTTGTGTATTTTTTTCTCACAAAAACACATGCAGGGGAACAATTCTAGTTAATATTCAAAGCATTTTACTGATAAGAGTATTTGAATGGCTGATGTAGTTGTAAGCATTTGTGCTTTTTTGTGTGTGAGTACAACAGCATGCTTGGTCTGTGTGTTGTAGGATGTGACGGTGACACTGGATGTTCCTTTGGGTGCCATCAGTCGGGTGGAAAAGATGGGCGGGGCATCAAGCAGAGGCGAAAACTCCTATGGCCTGGATATCACCTGCAAGGTGTGTGTATGTTTGTGTGTGTGAGAGAGAGGGAGAGAGAGAGAATTTTATTATATATTCAATAGTTATTTACAGAAACCATCAGAGTCAAGCTGTCAGCTCTGGACAACACTGGCCTTTGTGCAGTCAATAAGCAAATGTGGATTTGAACTTGTCCAATGCCTGCGATATTCTCCTGGTTTGTCCCCACAAACTACTACCTCTTCCCCAAGATGGAGAGGAGGTCAGGGGTCACCATATTGACAGTTATGATGACATCATCGTTGCTGTGTACTATTTTCTGAGATGGTGCTGACTTGCAACTTTTAATTAACCTGAACCCAACATACCACAGAAGTTATCAGCCTGAAACTGTCTGTATAATCATTCAACTGCACGTGCACATTAACAAGAGCTGTTTAACTCCTCTCCCTCTGCCTCGAGTTGGTCAATCATTGCTTGTATATCTATTTATTTTTCATTTACTGCTATGTACACACTTTTTACAAGTTTTTGTTAAGTGTGTTTTGTGTAGAATGAGGTGTTGTTATGTTTCCCTCCTCATGTTTGTCTTCCTTAAAACTAAAACCATACCACTATAAAACAGTGTTCAATAATTCACACTGACTAATTGTACATAAGCTCATTTTGAAGCCAATAAATTGGAGGGAAACTAAAAGAGACCTGGAATATGCACTATGTACACTGCATATGTGAGAGAAGTGCTACACAAGTGCAATGCTAAATCTGTGTATATGTGTATGTGTGTGTGTGTGTGTTTCTGTGTGTGTATGGATAGTAAATATGTTGATTTTCTTTGTCCTCAGGACATGAGGAATTTGAGGTTTGCCTTGAAGCAGGAGGGCCACAGCAGACGAGATATCTTTGACCTCCTCTTCAGACATGCCTTCCCCCTCTCACATGGTCTGGTATGTCAGCCTCTGACTCCTACCACCTTCTAATGACTGATGGCTGCCTGTTTTCTGTCTTGAAAAAAAGTAGATGTGAGTTTTGGCTCAGTTGGCTAAAGCCCCATTTCCCTGAGATAAATAGATCCTCATTGGTTGGATAAACGACGAAGAACACCTGTTCAGTCTAGATCACGATAAAATGATGTCCCGTGGCATGCTTGCATTCTTTCTTTCTTCTTTAAACCACACACACAGGGGCCTTGTTATGCTGGCTGTTGGATCTTCTTAAGAGCAATGTAGCAGGATCTCTGTTTAAAAGAGGCTTGTGTCTATGTGCTTGTGCTGCTGCTATAATATCATTGTATTCCATAAATGATAAGTCTCCCATTCTTCCCTCTGTCCAGCTTCTGTTTGCATATGTGACTCAAGAGAAGTACGAGGAGAGCGGCTGGAATGTCTACAAACCCATAGAGGAGTTCAGACGCCAGGTAAGGAGGAGAAGCACAGTGTTAGCACTTAACCATTGTAGTACTGCTGCTACTTTTTGATACCAATACCTGTCATGCTATTATTGCTACTATTGTACATAATTGTATAATGTGGGTGTGTTGTGTAAACAGAACTAGGTGAAGTCAGTAGAGGTTCAGAATTCAATGTAGAATCTGAATAATCCTTCAAAAAGATCATTACAGCGTCTCAGTCCGTATCTAATGATGATTATTGTCTTTTGTAGGGCTTACCCAATAACAAGTGGCGTATTACATTTATCAATAAGAACTATGAGCTGTGTGACACCTACCCCACTGTACTGGCTGTACCTTTTAAAAGTAAAGAGGAGGACCTCAGGAGAGTCGCTGCCTTCAGGTCAAGAGGACGCATACCGGTGAGCACAAGACTGATCTATAGAAAACTGAAAACTGATATTATGCATGAGTATAGAATTTGTCAGTTTGACCAAAAATGTCTAATTATCATTACAACATTTAAATTCTTCTGGCATAGAGATACAAGACACATCAGGCCTTGAATTCACAGATATTACTTGTTAGAAGGATATATACATTAATGTTTTGGTCTGTTCATAGGAATTCTTGAAAAGATATATAATAACACTAGCATTATCCATCTGAGTAAGATGTATTGAATTGTGTTTTACATCATAGAAATATTAAAATGCTAAAATATTAAGCAATAATAAGTATGGAGCAGAAATAAAACTGAAGGAGTCAAACTCCCCTCTGTTGTAACACAGGGTTTGAAATGTGGTCGTGTGACATTTCCTCTTTTTCTTGGCTATCATTACTGAACTGTTACTACAGAACTACTACAATTTCTTGCCGACATTGTTGTCTTGTAAAATGAGTTTACATGTTGCCCTAGTGCCAGTTGGAATGAAGCTGCCTTCTTTGCTATTTGTTTTTATTCAATTTTTCACAACTGTTGCCCTGAAAGACTTTGTTGCCGTTAAAAGCTACCTGACCCTGACTCCATGTCCTACAGTGCTGCCTGGCATCTGCAAATGTTTCATTGTCTTTGTGCACTAGGTTCTATCATGGATCCACAGGGAGAACCAGGCAGTGATAGTCCGCTGCAGTCAGCCTCTGGTTGGCATGTCTGGTAAAAGGAACAAGGATGATGAGCGCTACCTGGACCTGATCAGAGAGGCAAACGACACTATCAAGCTCACCATATATGATGCCAGGCCCAATGTCAACGCAGTGGCCAACAAGGTCAGAGGGGAAAGGGAGCTAGTGTTAGGGGTCAGATGGTTGAGTTGACAGACAGGGGAGGATGTAGAGCAGGTTACCATCTCATGTGCAACACCACATCAGCATCAGTTAATCTGAAATAGTAGTTAGCAGTGATAAGAGGAAAATAGAAAGCAGATGGTGTTAGCAGATGGAGACTGTAATGTTCCTGTGAAATGTTAACCCTTGAGGAAGCTTTCAGTTACTTTTAGCATGCAAGACATTTGATAGTTCTGAAATGGTGTAGATATTATGGTGTGATGGTTTCCCCTTTAAAAGGGTGAGATATAGAGCTACAAATGAGGATTATTTCCATTATCAACTAATTTGCCTTTTATCTTTATCAGTCAACTGTTCAGCCAGAAAACAAATTGGAAAAAAAAAAGACCAGCACCATTTCTCAGAACTAAAGACAACATCTTCAGATGTCTTGTTTTGTGAGACCTGAGTATATTCAGTTTACAATATATAGATAGAGAATAAAGAGAGACACTGGAAACAGAGCAAGGTTTCTTGTCTACTATTCTCTTTTAGTTGCAGACAATATAAATCATTTGATGATGATTTAGATGATGATGTGACTGAGACATTCTTTAAATTGATACATGAGAACAAACACAAAATGTCATGTTTTCACCACAGTTTCCACATTCATTTGTAGTCTTTTAGATTTTACTGGTGTTTCATTCACATTATCTTGTTGCGCCCTCTTATTCTATGGCATCTGACCAGAGAATTAGCACCACCACCCGTTTATCTCAATGCACTCATCTGCGAATTTTCAGATTACAGATATTCAGATTCAGATTTTCTGGAAATTCAGTTAAGGTTTGTGCTACATTTGGATGGAAACTCGACTTTTATCACAATATTCAACAAGACAGTGTTGTCACCTGCCACCATCAGATTCTGTTATGTAATATCAACATTATAAATAGGATCATGAATAAGTCATCTTTTAGTCATAAACAAAGTATGCACAAATCTTTTAATATCCAAAACTTCAGACAAATCTGAATGAATCATTATTACAAAAATGACATTTCTGATTGGGTTGCACAGTCAATCCAATTTTAATCTCAATCATGATTTGGCTTCCCACAATTTAATTTACATGGTCAATAGCTAATGTTTATAATGTGGGCTCTGCTTATAGAGAGCTGTCAAGCTGCTGTGTGTGCACCCTGCAGTGACAGTTCATAGGAGAAGAGTAACAGCAGAGAACAGACAGACAAAACATCATCATCCTTTGTTTAGAAGTATGTTGGATTTATTGGTGTTAAACCAGGACAAATCGTTCTGTAAAATTCTGTCTGCGACACAACCAGCTTTTTCAACCACCTGAAAAAAACACTGCAAACTGCAGCAGGATGAATGCATGAAGGCCAAGACAAATAACATCACTCATGTTACCTCACAACAGTGCTGTATAGGCATGCTCTGTTGTTTTAATTTTAGATTTAAAAAAAGTTATGGTAGAATTTTATTTATATTTTGCTTCTAGGAGATGAATAAGGACCAGTCATAATTTGATGGAAAGATTTGGGTACATCAGCAGGAATGTAGCACAACATGGAAGTGAAAGAAGTGCTGTTTATTTAAATGTGGAATTGCAATAAATATATTTTGTCCCCAAAATCAATGAATTATCACAATTAAAAATCATGATCTCAATATTTATCAAAAATAATTGTGATAATCATTTTGGCCAAAATGTTGCAGCCTTTGTTGTAACCCTTTTTCATTCAGCAGAGGGAGGCAGCTCAGTCACCCAAAATTAAAGCTTAGAGCAGCAGCTAGTGATTTTCAGGTTTGACTAAGCCTAGATTATTATTGGTTTTATTTGACACTGGACAAGGATTCAGTGAGGTAATAGTAGTGACATCATTCAGCTTGGCCTTCATACATTAACTTCACTCCTATAAATCAGAAATACTTCCAAAAAAAGGATGATGGCCTGGCCTGTTGGTGGAGGCTGACTGATTTGATGTGCAGCACATTACATTATATTTTAAATGCAAATATTCGATCACATTCATCCAATTGTGGGCAGCCAAAATCATAATCGTGTCAACCACTGGCCAGACCATCATGATATTTGTATGGGTACTTATTGTCCCCAGAGGATGATTCCTAATGATATTGATGGCCAACCATTGTGTAGCACCAACACCAGGCCAAAAGATTCCTAGACAAGTTTCTCGAAAACCTCTTTTAATAAATTTGTTCTAAGTCAGTCCTCTAGACAATGAATCCTGGTGTTTTTGTTGGCCAGATGTTTTCCTGTAATGCCTCTATGAGTGGCATGAATGAGCACACATTTCATGTTACTGTGATAGAACTGAAAGTCAAGATTTCATTTTGCCTCATTTTTTATATTCATATCTTTGCAATTGCCAGGCCACCGGAGGAGGTTATGAGGGTGATGAGTATCAAAACGCAGAGCTCATGTTCTTGGACATCCAGAATATTCACGTCATGAGGGAATCTCTGAAGAAACTCAAAGACATTGTCTACCCTAATGTGGAGGAATCACACTGGCTGTCCAGTCTAGAGTCTACGCACTGGCTAGAACATGTTAAGGTAAAGAGTTTGTAAACACATAAAAACTGTTAATTCATGTAGGTGAACATTATCATTTTTATTTGAGGTTGCACCTTTCTAAAAACTTTCATGACTCATTTTCTAAAAGTCTTGTCTGAATCCTGTCTGTTTCTGTAGCTGGTGTTGTCAGGAGCCATCCAAGTAGCAGACAAGGTTTCCAGTGGAAACTCAGTGGTGGTTCACTGTAGTGATGGCTGGGACCGAACTGCTCAGCTCACCTCTCTGGCCATGCTGATGCTGGACAGTCATTACCGCACACTGCGAGGATTCCAGGTCAGTAGCTGAACAGACAAGATTATGAAACCCCTCCAACACATGGTTGTTGAGTTCTTAAATTTAAACCAAAAACACAAAGCTTCAGTTGTACCTTCGCAGTGGTTTTACTATACTTAAAATTAAGATTTCAATTAACCTGATGTAATGAATATTTTTTGTGCTGCTTTAGGTGCTGATTGAAAAGGAATGGATCAGCTTTGGGCACAAATTTGCCTCAGTAAGTAACATTTTTACAACCCATACCTTCAGAATTATGTACTTCAGCTTTGTGTGTTGTGATATGACTCCATATTCACCACTGTCCTGTATTTTAAAGTGATTTTAAAACCGTTCAGTTTACAAGAAGTCCCTCAGTTGACAGATAAAAATTGTTTAAAAAAAATTGTTTTGTTGTTTGTTTGTTTGTGTATGTGTGTGTGTGCAGAGGATAGGTCACGGTGACAAGAACCATGCAGATCAGGACAGATCACCCATCTTTGTTCAATTCATTGACTGTGTGTGGCAGATGACTAAACAGGTAGGAGTTGTCAAGCTGAACTCATGTGGAAATGTATGTTTTTTGTTTAATTGCTTAACATGTTTTTTCTGATTTATTGCTTGATCTAGCTGTACAGGTTTAATTTAATGTGTCACAAATAAAAAACCTCTGAAAACACCCTGGGACCTTTGCAAAGAAAGTGCGGTGCATTCAGAAAGTATTCAGACACCTTCAATTTTTTCACAAAAAAAGTGATGTTGCAGTATAAATCTTAGCCTCTATAGTTGATGCAGCTTTATGCTGAAGTAATTTAATCTTTCTCTCATCAGTCTACAATCAATACCCCATAGTGACAAAGCAAAAACAGAATAAAGATTTTTTTCCTCCAAATTTATAAAAAAGGAAAAACTGAAATATCAGATTTACATAAGTATTCAGACCCTTTACTACAACACTTGAAATTTAGGTCAGGTTCCTCCCCTTTCTCTGGATTGTCTTTGAGGTGTAGAAAAGGTGTAGAAACATTGGACATGATTTCAAGAGACACAAACTGTCTATATAAGGTCTCACAGCTGACAGTGCATATCAGAGCAAAAACCAAGACATGAAGTCAAGGAACTGTCTGCAGAGCTCAGAGACAGGGTTGTGTTGAGGTACAGGTCTGGGGAGGGCTACAAATAACTTGCTGCTGCTTTAAAAAGTTCCTATAATTCTTACAAGAAAGAAGTTTAGAACAACCGGGACTGTTCCTAGAGCTGGTCATCTGGCTAAACTGAGTAATAAGGGGATATGGCCTTGGTAAAAGGGGTGACCAAGAACCTGATGGTCACTGTCGGAGCTTCAGAGATCCTGTGTGTAGATGGGAGAAACTTCCCAAAGGACAGCCATCACTGCTACACTCCATGGATCCAGGCTTTATGGCGGATTGGCCAGTGAAAGACACATTAAAGCCCACTTTGCAAAAAAAACAAAAAAAACACGTAAAGGATTGTCAGACTGTGAGAAACAAGATCCTCTGGTCTAATGAAACCAAGGTTGAACTGTTTGACCTCAGTTGTAAGCATCATGTCTGGATGGAACCAGGCACTGCTTGTGCAGTCTTCCTCAGCATGGTGGAGGCAGCATAATGCCGCAGCAGGGACAGGGAGACTGGTCAGGGTTCAGGGAAAGCTGGACTGAGCAAAGCACAGAAATATCCTGTGAAAATGTACAAAAGAAGGGATTTGAATACTTTCTGAATGCACTGCAGGTCTTGGGTCCTCATCTGTTGTTGGTAGTTCATGTATGTGCAAAAGCTCAATGTGCAAAAGGACTGGATAAAGTGGAAAACAGATCAAGGGTTGTGGTGATCAATAAATATACTCTCAGCCAGCCACATTAATCTCATTGCTCTGAAACAGCTGAACCAATCACAGTGATACATGACAATAACTGCACTCAACAAATGAAGACAAAAATCATATTGTTTTATGGTACACAGTGCCAAGTCATAATTGTACTGCTTGTTATGCTGTAAATAACCACATCATATTGAAAGTGATAAGGAAATTGTGAAGGAGGCAATACAGAATTAATGAAGCCTGGTAATCCAATATTTCCCAAACAAACAGAGCACAGAGTTATAACACACTGGTCTGAGCTGGGTGGCAGCCTTGTGTCATTTACATGGGTTTTAATGAAGATAAACTGATTTAAATGAACTGCCCAACTGTGCACCATGTGCTCTGCAATAGATACTGAGAAAATAGCAGCCTGTTAGAGCGCTGCCACAAACATAGGGCCCTGAGAGGACAAATGTCATTTCCACTGTTGACATTTGAATACATCATTCATTTTAGGACCATTTGGCACTATAACAAAGACAGTTTTGTTTTTCTGATCTGAGATGACTGAGGCCGTCTTTGAATTATAACTAGTTAACTCTCCTCTCAGTTTCCTACAGCCTTTGAGTTTAATGAGCGTCTCCTGCTGACAATCCTGGATCATCTCTACAGCTGCCGCTTCGGGACTTTCCTCTACAACTGTGAGAGTGCACGAGACCAGCATGTAAGACCACATGCACATGTAACACTGCCTACTCTAAGCTGCCCTACAATATATATGTGAACATACTGACTTTCACGGTTCCACTCTTTCTGTGGTGCAGGAGGTGAGGTCAAAGACAGTATCTCTGTGGTCTCTGGTCAACAGTAAGATGGACATTTATTTAAACCCCTTCTACACCCCTGAGTCTGGCAGGGTCCTCTACCCCGTCGCCAGCATGCGTCACCTAGAGCTGTGGGTAACATACTACATCCGCTGGAACCCACGCATACGACAGCAGGTAGGACTGCCACTGTTTCTGTTAACATATACTGTGGCCTGAGTGGGATTACTAAGTGGGCAACTGTCCTCGGCCCCAGACCATCAGGGACCCAGAAGCCTCAGGTTGGTTTGTAATAAGGTGATTAACTGAAAATTCCTCCTACAGTACAGTATCAGCTGTAATGACAAAGACCTTTAAGGTAGCTCCTCATGGAGGGTATCAAAATCTACATGGTGCATGTTCCCAAATAGATCTGAGTCTAACCAAACCACAAGCAGGGCCATCAAAGTTCTCACAGGTACTTTCTACTGATGAGTCTGAGCCAGTCACACATATTTCACACACACTCTGAACACTGCTCTTTATTTGGGTTTCATACCTGTTTTTTTACCTGTTCATATATCTATGGTATTTACCTTATAGTTGTAAAATGAAGTTGGCAAAGAATGGACACGTGATTGTAATTTCCATAATTCCATATTTTAAGTCCATGACTTTAATTAATAGGTAATCAAGCAGGCATCACAAATCATTCACTGAGCTATTTTATCAAACAGAGGAATGTCAGTCTCAACTCAACCAAATAAGGCTAAGAATGACCAAAAAAAACAGTGTAATGTAACAGGAAGTCATAGTTTCATTATCAATTGAGAATACAGTTATAATATCATGAGAATATTTTTCCATGGTAGTAAACATGCAGTCCAAATAAAATCTGTTGAGGTATATTTATACATTTATAGTTGTATTTGTTGACAGTCAGGCTATGATCAAGTTTGCATTTTGTAATTTAACCTACACATCATGACATACAGCATATTGTTGTTGTAATCATATGTACACTTTTTCATTCTTTTCTCTCACTTTTAAATTCATTCAACAAAAAAATGTAACTAATAACGATACACTAAAACTATACAGTCTAACCCTCTTAATGGTTGTTTGTTATCACCCATTTCATTTTTCGAATCTCTTTATTTTAAAGAAATGTGTTGATGGACTCTCATCCCATGAATTCAAAAGAAATGCAACATTTGTCTTCTTCATGACAAATGGTATTAGATGTACCAGACACTGTGTATTTGTGCTGTCAGTAAAGAGTGTGTGTGTGTGTGTGTTGTGTGTTCCAGCAGCAGAGTCCGGTGGAGCAGCGCTACAAGGAGCTGTTGGCCCTAAGAGACGAGTACTTGAAGAAGCTGGAGGAGCTGCAGCTGTCGGACTCCTCTCCTTCCTCCCGTCTGGCTAACAGTCCTACCCCGAACACCTCCTCCTCCACCTCCTCACCATCACAGCAATACACACACCTACACACACCCTTCTGAGGGCTGGTGACACACACACACACACTCTCTCTCTCTCTTTCTATCGCTCTCTGATATACTTGTTGACTTGCACTTATGTCTTTTTCACTCTGATTTCTGTCGGTCTTACACACATGCAGGGAATTAATTAGTATTGTGCAGTCCTAACTGTGGATAACAAAGAATGCTAATACGATTTAGATGTGATGGTTAACTCTAACACCATAGTGGTGATGATGGTGATTTATGCAATATGTCACAGTACAGCCTTGTCACAAGACTTCTCTATACTCACACTCATCATACAGTGAAGCCTTAAAGACATTCAGTGGCTTTCAGTCCAAGGGCTTGAACACACAGGACACACAGTGGCTGTTTATCAGTGTTCACACAGGCTGCACAGCAGGACTGACCTTATGTGTTTTCTGTCCACGCCATATTCTGATTAGACAGACTGACTGACACACCAGCACTGTTGGTGGTTATTTTCTAGATCACCACAGAGGCACATACATACACAATGTATTCAGTGATAAACTGAGGTCCAGTACTGTGTGTGGATTGTAGTGTTGTTTGAAAGAGAGACAGGTTGGTCTGTACCTCGGGAATAGTAGTTTGACAAAATAATCTTAACTCAAGGTCCATTTACTTATATTTGAAAGCTCTACGTAAAGCTGGTGAGTGAGCCTTAAGTTATGACTGTTTTGTGAAATGTACTGTTGTCCATTAAAGGAACACTTCAAAATTATGACTTGACAACAATTTCATCTCCGTGCTTCCTTTTCAAAGAGATATCAGGGTTGTAGCTTGGCGTGTGCCAGCTTTAGTCCAGCTCAAACAAGGACTTGAAGGAGAGGAAACTGCCACACCAGCTCTGTACAATCTCAGATTAAAAATGGAAGTTGCCACAGAGGATGTTTATGCAGAGAGCTCTAGGAGGCTAAGTTCTTTGTTTATTTTCAGAAATTATTTATGTAAAATTATTTATTGTTGTGTTAAAGCAACATTATGCAAATATTTCACCTGTGAGAAGTGCGTAACTGTGAGTAATAGTCAGGGTCTCAAACTGCCAAAATCAGGCCCAGCAAGTTTAAGAGTACTGCTGAACTGTAAATCAGTTAAAAAGGCACAGAAGTCATTAAAATCCAGCGTTTGTCTCTGATATCCAGGGATGAAACTATCAAGAATTTCAAACGTTTGGCATGTTTGTGACAGTGAGTGCACTTCAGGGATCATGAGGAATATACATTGATTGACAATGTTTCAGTTCAGTGAGTGGGACTGCACCACTTAACTGCTCAGACTCAGAGCACAACAGAATTAATTTAAAATGATATTCAAATTGTATCTGAAAACCTTCATTTTCTCAGTAAGATGAAGTCCCAGTAAGGTGACACATTAACAGAATAAGCTACTGGATGCCTTAATCGTCTTATCCACCTATTTATCTGAATACAACAACCATAGCAGAGCCAGGGAGCTGCAGAGGACTGTTGGCATCCACACACACCTGCCTCACCATCATGGTCAGACCAGGAGGACAAGGGTTAATTGAACAAATTAGACCTGAACTACATTCCTTGTTTTCAAAGTTTTACCTGCTGAAGTCCAAACATACACCTACTGCTATTCTTCTTCTAACTACCCACACAAGCTATTGGTGAAATGCGGTTTTATATGATGGGTGAGGTTAGCTAAACACTCACAGCACAACAGTCACATGTAACGGAGATAAACTTATGTAACCACCCTCTGAATTCAAGATGAGTCATCAAAAAAAATTACATTTTACAAAAAAAGAAACACAACCATTACACAACTGCTGGTGTCCTGTGTGAACAAAACAATGCTAACCAAGATGTACAACTCTCATGTTTCACACTTCTTCCTACTTGCTGCACTGAGTATTGCCCTGTCCCATGAGGAGCTGATTGGAACAGCTGCAGAGCTGATGCAGAACAGTTTGAGGCTGGAAGCTTCTACAGGGGATATTACTTCATGAGTCCAGGAGAGTGTATAAATCCAGTGTGTCAGATTTGGTTGGACTTGTGTGAAATTTGTTGCTTATGACCTGAGGATGAAATTTAGCGTTGTCTCTGTCACATGTTTTGCCACTGCTATCAGCTAAGCTCACCTAAGCAGTATTTTCCAGCACTTCCTGAACTATGGCACTGAGAGCAAATACACTTCTAGCCAATGAGAATAGTTTGGTTAGAATCAGTGACTTTTTTTTATGAATGCAACTTTGATATGGTTTGAAATATTTGCAGGTGCTCAAGATAGTATAGAGGGATTAAATGCTGCTGGCCTGTGATCCTGCATCAGCTCTTGTACATTTCTGGTGTCACTAAAAACAGAGTTTAGATGGAGGAGTCAGTCCAGTTCATGACAGTCAAGATGTTTGTTACCAGCATACGGTTTTAGGGACAGTGAGCAAAAAAAAAAGAAAAAAAAAAGTTGAATATACTCTTTGTAAATCAGTGTGTTTGTCCATATTTGAACCACCATCACTGATAATACATGTGCCTTTTGGACAGGTGTTGGTTTTATATACAAGAGTTTCCCACATTCCAGTTGGATATTGTGGCTATATTTGGATATATTTTACATTTACATTCTCCGGTTATCTGCTTAGATTAAATAATTGGGTGAACTTATTTACACAGCTTGCTGAGCTGTCAGACTGCTCATGTGTCTGCTCTGTTCATTTTGTGTTGACTGAGTCAACAGATGTCAACATTGAAATTGATGCAAAATGGCAAATATTGAAATATACCTATGTACCACTTTCAAATAATGACATTATGTCAGTTAAGTCAAAATTTTATGCTTTTTTGTGTGAGTTTGGTTTTTTGTAATCTCAACATGATGAGTTAGCACTAAGTCAGTTTTTTGGCTTATGTCATAATTGATGATGATTGATACATCAATTCACTGCCTCCAAGGTATGACCCATCTCACAATTCTGACAGGACAGATTTTGAAAATATGAAAACCAGCCTGTTCCAAAAAGCACATGCTGCTGTTTCTTGGTTTTTGTGCTGTCACAGAGCTTATGACTACACGGCAGTGTGCAGTCAAACTCAGGACATCACATGGACAACACTGCATAGAAAAGAGGAATGTTAGAAACTGAATCAAATTTCTCTATTATGACAATGGAATTTTCATTTTTTTTAAAGAAGTAGTCTGATATGACTACTGTGCTACTAACTCAAAAAGTTCCCATTTTAGTTAAAAACCAACTGACACAAACTCTGAATTGTGGCGAGCATGCTGGTAAAACCATCAATCGTAAATGTATGTACTGTATCATTCAGTCTGTCATGATGATGACAGATTAATTATTACAATCTCTCAGGAGTTTAAACACTCCCCTCCCATATTTCTTCAGTCACTCTACTGGGAAATGTCTGGTAGTTCTCTCTATTCCAATCTCAGCCATTTGATAAATAATTGTTGCTTGATCACCAGGGTCTTTTAAGAGCAGGATTGGAGTGTATACTTTGTGTTGCCAGCGCATCATCATCCATTTGAGAGAAATCCTGATTGTTGTGTTATTTTGGCAGTTCTAGTTTTGAGGTCCATCACTGAAACATAATAAATCAATGAATAAGCATCAGCTCCAGATGTAGTCTTGGTAGCAGTTTAGCTTCAAAAGTGCTACAGTGCTATGTCGTGGCTCCATATCCATAAGCAACATAATTTATTAAAAATAACAATGGGTAGATACACCTGCAAGTCTATAATGATCACTGCTGTAGATCAAGTCCTCCTGGCACCACATTTGTAGCTTTTCATTGACACCTCCATCACAAATGAATTATTGTTACAGCAGACCAGAAGTTCTTTCCAACGAGAGAGGCTCCATTGCCAGTGGACTGATAGATCAGATAGATAAATCTATTAGCATTTGTTTTTTAGCAGGACCATTGACTCTTCCTTTGAAACTGGATCTGTTTTTGTCAGTACAGAAAATATGTGACTCTGGGCATACCATTTTAGAGATATGCTACTTGATTTGTTTAAGTGCCCAGTAGAGATGCAAAGTGTGAGGAGCAGCTGGTTCCGGAAGAATTTTTCCACTAAATTAACAGCTGTGATGGCCTGACCTCATTCATAATTGAATATTATGTCACAAAATTACCATTACTATCACAAGAAAATTTCAGATTAGCATTTTCTGCAATTTATTATAATTCTGTTATGTATACCCTACATTATGTATGTATGATGGATGCAGGACACGCAATGGAACTTTACTTCTGTAACTATGGATACCATGTATATCTCCACCCACTGTGCTTCTCTACAGCAACCTTAAATTTCACTTAAACAGCCTCTCTGGTGAAACATGAGTTAGAGACAAGACAGCTCAGGAAAGCATCTCTCCAATTCTTTCAATTGTTCACCTGATTGGGTTTACAGCAAGTTGGAAGCAATGATGATCTGGGATGATGTATTTTATGTACAGTGCAACAGTTTCAATTGTGAATGAGGTGTAATAAGTCATTTTGTGATTTGCATCAGGTCATGTCCAGATTTGTGCCTTGATTCTTGTGAGAATCACCCTTTGTCATGTTTGAGCTTGACTGCTGTGTAGTTGGGTCCAAAGGGACTCAGCCTTGTATACTCTCATCTGGGAGGTTATGTTGTTGTCTATGGGCCTCTGCTAGTTTGAAGTGGGATTAAGTAGGTGATGACTGCAGACATTCCTCAGTAACTACACAGGGTAAAAGAGAGAGCAGTCTACCATGCTGCCAGTGTTAAAGGAAGCCTCTGTTTGTCACCTCCAGATCATACACTGTGAGATGCAGTAATAGATCAAGTACCAAGAGAAATTACAAATTTCCTGACCTAACTTTAATTAATGCTGTTGGTTAATACATCATGCCCCTTTGTCACTGAAATTTAGTACATTTTAGTGTCACCTGACCCTCAAACTATCGAGATCTATTATTTCCACCATTTAAAGGTACATTCCCTGACCATTTTAGGATGCACAGAGTTCTCAGTTGAGTTTCCAGACTGGGAGAACATTTCTAGTGTTGGTTGTGCTAGTGATGCTACCCTGAAGGCAGACTTGACACTGTATTGATCTTTAAAGCAGAGATATCATGGCAAGAAGTTTTGATGTCTCACCTCAACACAAACAAACGAGCTTTGGTTATGAGAGAACCACAGAGCTTTACTCTTTTTAAAGGTGGTTCAATTTTATTTAAAAAAAAAAACAAAAATCAGCTGCTAAACAAAATGAGGAGCTGTGCTCCAGCTCACAGTTCTGTCTCGGTCTTGGAGTTAAGCTGCCTGTTTGCTTCATCAGAAGTGCTTGTCTGACGTTGGATTGGGGGAGCTGTCAGCCACTATTGCTGTAACCTTCTGAAAACGACAATCCAACATTTACAGCCACTTCACGTTTGAACTTCGCTCAGCTCTTTTTTTCATCCTTTACAGTTTCTGTCACTTTTATGTGAACACAGAGTGCAACACTGTAAAATTCTTCCAGGAGAAAACTATACCACTCCCCCTCCAAAAATAAGCGCACGTTGTACAAACTAATTATTTTCAAGGTCAACCCATCCCTAGTCCCTCCATATCACCAATACAAATGTAATTCCATGGATTGGCCAGCAGGTATTGCTAAAGCACCTACTGCAAATAGTCAGGATCAAGTGGAAGCATTTCGAGTCTTTCAAGTCTGGAGCAAATGGGCTTCCTGCAAGCATGTCTAATCTCAAACATGACTTTTCTGTGGTGGGTCAAGTGGGCAGTTTAGAGAGAACAACCTGACTCTTGAGTTGACAGAGGTGAAGTAACATAGGTGTTACAAAATGGATTGTGTTCAGCAGTGTTGGCGTCGTAAGTTTGGTCTCACTGAGGAGGTTTAGGGGTAAAACAGAGACAGAAAAGAAGCGAAATACATGGTGGTTGGAAGGTTTTGTTTTCAGGGGGAAAGCAGATGAAAATCTATTTTTTTTATTTTTTACTTTTTACAAGCACCATGATGTAATTACCTCAATCAAAACCTATTTTACTGTCTAAAGTTCTATTGTTGTAAAATACAATTATTTTGTGTAGTGTAAAATCTTACAGTTTTATAAAAAAGAAAAAAGGAAAGTAATGTTGGTTCAGAAATTGTTGGTATAAATTGTAGATTTCTGCTCCATTGGTTACATTTATTTTATTTTTATTTTTTGTCTTCTTTTCTTTTCTTTTGAGGGCATTTTTTTCACTAACCCAGGATAAAAAGGTAGAATTCTGGATACTGTTCACTTGTCACAGACCTTGACATCTTCCCCTCAGTTCTCTGGTGGATCTTTAGTTTTCAGATTCTCTCTGGCACTGTGGTGATGAATCTGACAAGTACTTGTGTCATTGTTCATTTCAGTTTGACTCTTTCATTAACATAGGGGATTGTAGTTTGAGGGGGTTTGTGTCATAATTTAGCCTGCTTTTTAATAAATACACATGAAATGTGTTTCAGAATCTTTTTGGTATCGACAGTGAGCGTTTAACAAAAAGGTGTAATCAGAATACATTTCAGATGTATTTCTTTTAATCATGTTATATCTTCTCCACAGTTTGATGGGTGGCTCCTGTTATGTAAATATTACTGATTAAATTAATTTAAGTATTTCTGTCTCTGCCTCTTTGCATTTTATGATTTGTCTCGTTTTTCCATGTGGAACTTTTCTCCTGTGCCAACACATGACTAAACCTTAAACCAGGGCAGTTCTGATGAACTGTAGTATGAGCCCACTGTAATTGGGTTTCTGTATTTCATATCTCATTGAGACTCTCATACAGAAACCTAATAATTAAGTCAAGTAGTCAAGTAAAGGATTTATAGGTATACCCAATTAAGTAATTAATTTTGGCGTTATCAATGTTCAGTTACCAGTGTTTTATAGATTAGGTGTGAGCCATTAATAACAACAGGGTTTGGGTTGCCAGGTTGTGGAAAATCTTCCAGCACAACAGTTTTTGATTTTTAATTTATTAGAGACCTTTCCTATGAACTGTTTGAGCTCCCACCTTCTGGAAAATAGCTGCAGGACATCTAGGCCAAAACTGATTATTAACATTCATACCTAATCTATAACATATTAGTAAATGACTTATTAACATTTAATTGCAGCTTGTAAATACTTTATAGTAGAGGTGTCTCATCAGTAAGTGGTAACAGTTTATTTCATACAAACGCCAGTTTCACCTGGTTATTTACAGTTTTCTTGCCGTCATGGTTGTCTTTCAGGTATGTTCCCACTAAACGTAATCATAATCTAAAACAGAAAATAATTACATGAAAGCTGAAAGTGCAGTTAAGATAAATAATTTTCAGCACAATTCTTATAAAGACTGGATATTATTTTAATGTATAGCAAAATGTAAATCCTCTCCAACACCTGTTTGTCTCTCTAGTTACCAGTTTTCATCTAATATTTGCTCAACACAGAAATCTTATGGAATGGTTTAGCCCTACATCAATCTACACTGATCAGCCATAACATTAAAACCACTGACAGCTGAAGTGAATAACATTCATCATCTTGTTACAATACAATGTTGTGCTGAGGAACCATGGGTCCTTCATTCATCTGGATGTTACTTTGACACGTACCACCCACCTGAACATTGTTTTAGACCAAGCACACACCCCCCAACAGCAATCCCAATCAGGGGCCTCCCCCAGCAGGATGATGCTCCCACCACACCACAAAAACTGCTCAGAAATGTCTTGAGGAACATGACAAAGAGCCAAAGGTGTTGACCTGGCCTCCAAACTCTCCAGATCCCAATCTGACCCAGCATCTGTGGAATGATCCAGTACAATTCAGATCCATGGAGGACCCCCATCCTGTAACCCACAGGACCCAAAGGATCTGCTGACAATATCCCAGTGCCTACAGGAGACTACAGGAGATCTTCAGAGATCCCATGTCCAAGCCCAACAGGTCAAAGCTGTTTTGCCAGTATGAGGGGACCTGTGCAATATTAGGCAGGTCCCACAGCACAACATTGTGTTCTAACGAGATGACCAATGTTATTCACTTCATCCACCAGTGGTCATAATGTTATGGCTGATCAGTGTATTACACAAAGAATTACCAAAAAGCAATTCCATCACCAAACATCCATACAAACTGATGCAGTATTTCTCAGGTCTGTGTCACAAATAATTTGTTATTCCTGTGTCCAAGTAATCACAAACTTCATCTATACAGTAAGGTTTGTGCCTCATGATCAAACTACTTGCATCAGCATCTCCCTCTAAAATTCAGACTCTTGACTTCTAATTTTACAGGTTGTTCTCTTGTTCTCCAGAATATGCTCATATTAAAGTGATAGCTGCTCACCAGAACGTCTTTTTTGATAAACAGGTCAGTGGTTGACATTGTTTGTCTGATCTGTGTAATAGAAAATTCTCATTAAAAACTTGTCAAGTCAAGTCAAATTTTATTTATATAGCGCCAATTCACAACAGAAGTTATCTCGAGACACTGTACATATAGAGCAGGTCTAGACCGTACTCTTTATCTTATAAGATTTACAGAGAAAAACCCAACAGATCCCACCATGAGCAGCACTAGGCGACCGTGGCAAGGAAAAACTTCCTTTTAAGAGGCAGAAACCTCGAGTAGAACCGGACTCAAGGTGGGCGGCCATCTGCCTCGACCGGTTGGGTTTAGACAGAAAGAGAGGGGAGTGGGGGAATGGGGTAGGAGAAAGACAACATTGCAGATACACAGACTAGGTCAAAGTGTAAATAGTAGTAGTAATAATAGTAATAATAATAATAATAGTAATAATTATTATTACAGCTAAAGGAATAATAATGACAAACAATGGTACATTAATAGCACTAACACTATCAATAACACTAGTAAATGTTTTAATTATTGTCGCATCATGGGTTGAGCTGGATCATGGGCAAACGCACACTTGAAAGGATTTTAAGCAAGAAGCAGCTCTGTCGTAGAAAGGATCAAAATGATGTGGCTGAAGTGGCAACCTTTATTGAACAGCAGCTGGAAACATCTGGTCAGTGCCATGGTTGCCTTCTTTAGGATACCATATTATTGGCATGGCGAGTACAGCTAGGTGCGCTACTGGAGCGCATGCTCGATGAATTATCTCATAATTTCGATTTATCATCCCATAATTATGACCTACTATCTCATCATTTCGACTAACTACCTCATAATTATGACTTTTTAATCTCATAATTTTGACGCTCCTCCGCTGTCAGGTTCCATGTGACACATTTCAGAGCAGCAGGGCTGTTAGAGCGGCACATCAGTTCCAGTGGGTGGTGCGTTCTCATGAGCCCCGTTTGACAGTTCGAGTCAGTGTCGCCTCCCTCCTCTCTCTCATCCTCGCATCTCTGCCGTGTTTTTAACAGGCGGAGCTACAGAGAAAGGAAGAGATGCGGGTGAGAGCCAGTGAAGAGGAAGAACAAATAACCAAATGACAGGAAACCACAAGGTCTGTTAGAGACCCAAATCTGACACGCAACTGGAGAAATAAGCACTGAAGGCGGACACTGGAATTAATCCAAGGGTTAATTTTATCTGTATCCTCATATCAGAGGAAAATCGTCCGCGCCCGCCCCCAGTGACCCACAGAGGACACAGTTATTTGGCAGATGGAGAAGCAGGCCGGAACTGCCGGGGCGCCGGAGGGAGCAGGGCCGAACAGAAAGCACTGGGGCTCAGCGACCTGCGGACAAACCGCCGGTGATACCCTGGACAGGTGAGCAGGCTTCAGAGTTTAACAAGAATATGGGAAAATTCAAATTCGAAGTCTAACTGTCTCCTTACGGTTGTCTTGCATCCCCATAATATTTCATTCCTCAATTAACTATTACAGAAAGAAATTGTTGAATTAAGAGACTAATATTTGAATTTGATATAGATTCGATAAAACAGGTAGTTGAATAGTGGTGGAACATTCTTTTTCAGTAAACAGGTTATTCTACAACATTTGTTTGCAGAAGTTGGAGTGACGTTCAGTACAGTAGCCAAGTGCTATACAGCAGCTAACGGTGACCCGGCTACACGTTTCCGTTATCTAATTCTCCATACTGTGTTAGAATAAGAGCCTAACGCGTTGTTAGACGAAAGATTTTCGTGCAGCGATGGGATAAGAGCCAGCTGGCGTTAACAGCTGGCCTAAGCTAGGTTAAACAGGCCGGAGTAAGTGTCAAGAAGCTGCCGCTAACGCAGCCTGCTACTATGTACCGCAGGCGACGCTAGTGCTAATGTTTACGGATGCAGTGACGGTCATCCGGTCTGTCCACCGACTATCACTGTGGTGCCATACATTTTTAGTGTAATTGTAACTGAGCCATTGTTAGCTATGTAGATCCCATGCCAGTTTGCTTATTATTTTATGACATTCAGACATGACATTTCACTTAGCCTCTCTGCAGTACTGTGGAGGTGTGTACTAATGTGCTGGATTCACATCTCTGTCTCTTTAATTGCACCTTAAGTCTGGATAACTCACAGTTTTTCACTGTTATTGGTAAAGTGAGATTAGTGACCTTACAAAATTTCCAGCATAGCTCCACCCAACAGCAACCTGAGTATTATTAAAAACTCCTGTGTGAGTCTGCAGGGCCTTAAAAACTAGATTATGAATAAAGCCAGGACAGGACCTCGGAGTAGAACAAAATGCAGGTGCTATCTCAAGGCCCCTGTAAAAGAGATAATATGGTATTATCATGGTTTTCCCTGGATTTCTGGGGGCCTAGACCCTGTGGTGGCTTGGGGATGTCTGAAGGTGGTTTTTGTGCAAATATGCATTTTCACATCAGTCTGGACCAATATCACAACGCAACGTCAGTGGGGAAACTAGCGGATGTTAGGTAGTTGATTGTTATCTGCTGCAGTACCAAGCCTATAGTATTTATTTCACTGATGCTAGACATGCTAACTCTCGTAGCTGTTGCATACCTTAATTTCATGACAGAGTTACCTTGAATTTGGCACAGTGATGGGTGGTGCTCCCAGAGATGTGAAACAGGTTTGAAGTATTGCCGCCTGGGAAAAAAAACAGCTTATACCATAGGAATGGTATGACAGAAAATACCAGTGGCTACACTTTTTCAAACTGCGGTATACCTTGAAACTGGTAATCAGCCCATGCCTATTGGGACTTTACCAGCAGCCACTAGCCAGCTCAGTGAGTTACTGTTTACTACAGGAGTACTTAAACAGGCTCAATCTTAAGAACATCCACCTTTCACAGGCGGAGTGAGGTGAAAGGTGGCTGTCACTCAGTTACAGTTTGCTTTTTCAAAGTGCAAAAGAACATAGGCAGTCAGTTTGTGATCATTGTGGTTACACTGAAATCCACCAGCCAATCAGAGTCTAGAATTTTCAGTGGCCAAAGTATTGGCAACATATATTTATTCAGCAATAATGTCATAGATTTTGGCAGATTTAAAAAAAAGTAGAATTTATATCAGCAATTTTTTCTTTCTGTTCAGTCCAACAGGTTCTCATGTAGAATGGTGTAAACAGCTGATAGCAGCCACCATCTCCAGTCAGATCTCAGGATCAGTCCCACCTGACATCGTGAACAGGGATAACAAGGTAGCTAACTCACACAGACACACAAACGCCCACTCATACCGCTGACAGTATTTCTCATCAGTTTGCGTTTTGTAACTGACAGGCTGGGAGGAGACCAGATTTTATGGTAAGGCTGACACAAATGGCAGCAAGTATGTACAGATGTGATGTATGTATGTACTTAAGTGTGTGGGTACAGCTTTGTGTGCTTAGTTTGTGAGTGTACTGTATCACAGCTGTTGTCATTGCTGCTGCTGTTGAGCTGCTGTGCAGTTTCTCTTCTGCTTCTGCCTGTCAGCAGCCTGCTCTATACAGCTACAGCCGTTGTCCTCTACAAACTGCAGCCTCCAAAATGACCGTAAAGGTTGAATCAACATCTCTTTAAAACAATCTTAACACAAACCATCGTGACGGTAGGATTTATTACAGGACTGTTGTATTAGACAGCATCAATTTTAGCTATTCTTTGTGAGGGTTATGGTTTATCTGTGTGGTTACTGTGACACAGGATAAAGAGGTAAGTGAACCAAAATAGCATAATCTATAGCCTCACTCACACTGTGCCTGCCATGTGTGTAAGTTGACATAAACCTCAAATGAAACCAGATACTTTGACAAGAAGTCAAATTAATCCTTGTGACTACAGTATAGCTTCAGATAAAAAGAAATATTGAACTTAAACACCCATGAATTTTAGACAGATACAGCATAGTAATCTCATGTGGTAGTTGAAAGCTAACTGAACGATTGTCATCATTTGTCAATAGGCTATATGATACGCTGATCAGATTTTACCAATAAATTAACATTAATAGATACCTAGATTAGTATATATACAAGAAATC
>NW_026117936.1:0-13748 GCF_001640805.2 Lates calcarifer
TGTCTCAGATAATGACTCTTTACAACAATGGTGAGCTGAAAAGCATCTCAGAATGAACAATGCATCCAGCTGTGAGATGCATGGATTACCACAGCATCAGACCATGTGAGAACCCTATTGTGTTCATGATACCTTATTGTGAATATGTTCCGTTGAAGGGCATATCTAGGGCTCTACGGCAAATTTTGATGTTTCGCCATTTACCAGGAAGTTGATGTAATACATTGTCTGATAATACATTGTCTGATCTGCCCCAAATTTTACAGGTTTGACAACAGACCTGTCCTGAATACATCTATAGTATATATATAGTATAAACATATAATCATAGCACCACCTATTGGCAACAGGAAAATATGTGTTTCATCCAAGTGGGTTGATCTGATTCACCTCAAATGTGGTCAGACAAGCATTAAGATCATAATGGTGACTGTGACTCTTCATGGGACACCCTTACTGTGTCGCCATGGCGAATTTCAATGCTTCACCATTAAACAGTCAGTTGTTGTAACTCCTGCATGCACTGTCCAATCTGCCCCAAAATTGACATGTTTGCTAACTGTCATGGCCTGAACACATCTACATGCCAATATTCAGGTATAGTCATAGCACCACCTGATGGGGGCAGTAAGGGACTTCTGACTCACTCATTCTGTGTCTGGCGGTCATGCAGTTGCAGAACTGCATCGTATGACCTGCGGAACCCCGCAGCCGAGGTCCCCCAACAGGCACATAGGATGCGAGGGCCTGTTCAATGCTGCTTGCAGCTTTAATTATTTTCGTTCGGTTTATTATTATTATTATTATTAAATTAAATTAATTAATTTGCAGACGCGTCAGGCACGGCGAAAAATTACATAATTTAGGGATCTTGAGCATGGGCGTGGCAAAATGGCCTCGATAGCGCCACCTACATTTTTAATTTTTTTAAACCTAAAAATCTGAAAATGTGCACACGTATGTAACATCCCATGATGCACCAAAAAGTCTCTTGGAGCCATATTCTAAACCCAACAGAAAGTATTTTTATTTTGACTGGAAGATGACAAAATTGTGTCTTTTTGGCCATTTCCAGGGGTCGTGGGAATACGAACTCTTCCGAGACGCATTATCCGATTGACTTCAAAACTTAATAATACGTTATTAAGACACGGACGAAATTAAATTGTACAAGCTTTTGAGTTTTCATTGAAGGGCGTGGCCGTTCTGGCCCCTCAAAGTTCGATCATTCGTCACGGAACAGAAAGTTGCATTAAACTTGCTGTATTTCAGCCATACCTTGTCCAAACTGCATCAAACTGTACAGTATTGTTAATGGTCCTAACTGCACACATCCATATGTCAATATTCATACAATTGTTGTAGCACTACCTATTTATAGCAGGAAATGACATATTTCATAGTGTGATGTGCAGTTACAAGCAGGGTGACCGGATTCACTTCAAATGTTGTCAGGACCTCCTTAAGGCCTTCAGGAAGACTTGCTGCGAAAACTGTGAGTTTTGGTCGAAGCGTGTGCCTGTTCTGGCCTGTCAAGTTGGAAATCGTTCAGCTCAGAATTCTCTCAAGTTCTGGAGCAGTTCACTGCTTTATCCTATAGATGGAGCCATTGTATTACTCTCTGATGGGTTTTTGGGAGGGGGTATCTGTGTGTGTGTGTGTGTGTGTGTGTGTGTGTGTGTGTGTGTGTGTTTGAGGGGGGAAGGGAGGAGGAGTTGATCACCCTGTTTTAACATGTTCTGATGCCACAGGGAGAATACAGTCAAAGAGCTGCTGTCACAGATGCTGAGCTCTGAAAATAATGTCACAGAAAATAATTAGCATAAAAGCTTTTATTTTAAATCTTTTGTTGGCACAAATTCAGGTTTCTTACAGTGTTTTCCTCATTGAAAACTAAATTCTACCTCAAATGTATCAATAAAAATCTTTTGCAGTTAAAGTCACCAGTTTATAGTTTAGTTTTAATAGCATTCCGTGTCACTGATGTGCCTTTAATTATCCGTTCTATCCTCCTGAGACCCGGCCCATTCATTTATGTCCTTTATAATGGACATTTTGTTCACCTTTATCTTTCTTAAGTATTTGGAGTTACCCTTCCAAGCCAAAGATATAATCTGCTCCTTTTTTCTTGTTTTCTAAATTTAGTTCTATTTTCACACAGATATCGTCCTGTTGTCCTCTACAATGGACATGCTGTGAAATTAAAATAAAAAATATATTTTAAAAAATTTAAATTGTAAGGTGTTTTTTTTGGCCCAAATAGATAGGAAATCCCAAAAAAACAGAAATTGTAAGACACTTTTTTCCCTTGGTTCTCAGGAGGATATCAGCGTTCATTTATGTGTTTATCTTATGGGGGTGAGCCACCTCACAGGTTGGTTATATTACCTGTTGACCTCAGCTCAGTGAGCTAAGACAATGTTTAATGTAGTGTTTTTTCTGATATGAAAATGGATATTATTCAACACACCCAGCCCCAGCAGGCCCCTTTTCAGAAACTCATATCTGCAGATGTCAAAGCTGGCTCAAAAATTTAAACTGGCTTCAAATTAATTTGAAGGAATTGTAGGTTATTTTGAATTCATGTAATCATACTCCATCACCCTTTCTGTTTCTTTCTATCTCTCTCTACTCATCTTCTCCCATATGTCTCCCCTTGACCATAGGTGAGCGTGGATTGATACTGTCTTTAAAGTTTGGTTTTGATCAGTTAAGAAATTACACATGGGGTCAGCTGATATTTTCATGTTTCACAGTGACAGGAAAAGTGCACGTCTACGTCCACCGGGGTCGAGGTAAACCAGCTGAATATAAGCCACGCAAGTTGACAACAAGTGCATTGAAAAGTAAAAGCTGCTGGCCTTTACTTTTTCTTTGTCAAACCACCTGTTCGGCCAGCAGTTAGTAAAGTAATATTTTCAGCGTTGTCCACAGTCTCATGACATGTTTAACACAAAGCACAGCACGCTGGTTAAGCTCATGGCAAACTATTACTAACAGCTAAAATGAAAGCTTGTCTGTATGTAGTCTAACTGGTTAGTTTGTCACTAATCTCCAAATTTTGCAAATTGCTGTAAACTAACACTTCTTAACCAATAACAGTCTGAGCTGGACTGATAGGGGTCTGTATGGATAAGATAAATCCTAATGATACCCATCCCTACAGCTGGTTAGTGGCTTCGCCTGACTTTAGGCAGATGAGCATTCACTGTTCAATCACTTCATTGTAAGCCTTGTTTAAGCATAATTATTTATATATGCACGCAATAACTGAACTATTACAAAAACAAACTGCTTTTAACTCAAATTGTAACTCAAGTTAAACTGAATTTTATCTCCCAATTTACATGCAGTATAAACACTTCAGTAAGATTTGAGCTGTCACTTGAGAAAGCATCATGCCAAAACAAAAGAAATCACTGTAGACTTGAAAAAAAGAATTGTCGATGCTCCAGGAGCAGGAGAAGGATATACAAAGTTATCACAGCATTTCCAAGGGTCAAGAACTCAAATGAGAAGTGTCACCGGAGAATTCAGAGAGCACACAGTAAAGAACAAGCTGGCAGAGGTAGGAAGCGAAAGATTTCAATGACCTGGAAGAAAACCAGTGAGAGACTGTCTATAGACCCATAAACACTGCCAAGACACTAGTGAATGACTTAGCTAAGTAAGGAATTGTAGCTTCAAAGAAGATAATTATTAGAGCTCTGTACGGGAACGGACTGTGAGCTTGCAGACCAAGAAGAACTCCAAGGGAGTCAAGGACAACCTGGGAAAGATTATGCATACTGAAAGCATGTCTTTGGTCAGATGAGACAAACTAGAGCTCTTTGGCCATAGAGACACTGCCTGTTTGGAGGAAGAGGGCAGAGGCATACCACCCGAAGAACAGCGTCTCCGTGTGAAACGCAGTGGGTGGGAATATTATGCCTGTGGGGAACTTCAGTACATCTCAGAAGTGGGAACTGTTACGCCAGTGTATGCCCCACGACCTGCGTTGCAGTTTCCTGCGGTCGCACTTCCCCGACGGGCGCAGGGTGTGAGGGCCCGTTCAATGGCTGCTCGCAGCTTTAATTGTTATTATTATCGAGACAATAATCACTTTTTTGAGGGCCAAAACAGAACTTTGTACAGTGTCAGACCTGGTGAAATTTTACGTATTTTAGGAGTCTCATGGAGGGCGATGCTCTATAGCACACCCCGGGAGCTTTAAAAAGTGTTCACACAATAGGCTTAGTTTGTTGTAGCATTATGTTGGAGATATGTAACATGTCCCGATGTACAAAAAATCTATAAATGTCAACCAACAGTAAGTCAGCCATTTTGATTTTAATAATACAATTTTGCTTGTTTTTTGCCATTTTGGGACATTGATTATATAGACATACATAGATTTCATCATATTGACCTCAACCTAGGTCAGGATACCCTAATGAGCTTGTGATTAAAACTTATTTACAGATTTACGAATATCGAGGCGTGGCTGTGGTGGCCCTCAAAATTCAGTGTCTCACCATGAGACAGGAAGTTACATTTAACTTGCTTTAGCTCAAAATACTTTGTCACTTGCCAAATTCTGAAGTTTGACACAGGCCTGTCCTGAAAACATTTACATTCCCGGTATACAGGACAGGTATAGTCATGCCATACCACGAAATAGATCTATTTCACATTTGGTCCAGAAAGCAGTGAGAGTACTTGTCAAGTCTGAAGCCAAAAGGAAAGAGGCTTGAGCCCCTGCTTATCTGTGCAGGTGGTCTGCCTCCATCTGTGATGGAAACACACAACTGATGGAAGCAGTAAGTGACTTTTGACCTCATTTGTTCTATGTCCGGTGGTCACGTGGGGTCGCCGGAAGCATGTCATCGACCTGCAACAACCCCTCTACACAGGTCCCCCGACAGGTGCTGGGGTGCAGGGGGCCCATTCAATGCTGCTTGCAGCTTTAATTACTTTTGAATTCCATTGCTGGACTACGTCTCAACAGGCAAAATACCCTTACTAGAATCTTTTCTGATAGTGCGGTAGCTAAATTCAAGGACTAGATTCCTTATGCCTAATTTCGTTGCCATATCACAATTTAACAGAAGACTCCTATACTAGCTTTGTTAGTAGACGCATTGCAGACTCACTGCGTACAACTTTAGACTCTATTGCCCCCTAAAAAAGCAATAAAGCAAAAGAGGCTAGCTCCATGGTTTACTCTTGAACCCATGTTCTAAAACAAACAGCACAGGAAACTTGAAAGAATATGGCGCCCACCAACTGGAGGATCCCACTTAGCCTGGCAGTCTTAAAATGTTAAGAAGGCCCTCTGTAATGCAGAGCTATACTATTACTCAGGTTTCTTTTCAGCCAAAGTAGCCAGGCTGACAGAGAGTCACAGCTGATCCATGTTTACTATAACTCTCAGTAGTGATGATTTCATGAGCTTCTTTAATATAAATTTGAACTATTGGAGACAAAATTCACCACCTCCTGCCTCAACCACCTTGAGTTAAGTCAAAACACAGGACCCTAGAAACAGCTGTACAACCTAATCTAGACTGTTTCTCTCCATTTACCTCCACCAGCTCACTTCAATTATTTCTTCATCCAAACCTTCGACCTGTCTTTTAGACCAAATCCCAACCAGCCTGCTTAAGGAAGATTTACCCTTAATTAGTAACTCTGTACTGGATATGATTAATCTGTCCTTATTAACAGGCTATGTGCACAATCTTTTAAAGTAGCTGTAATCACTTGTGCACTTGTGAAAGTTACTAATGACCTTCCTAATCGCATCAGACAACGGACTTGCCTCTGTATTTGTCTTGCTAGATCTTTAGTGCTGCCTTTGATACCACTGACCATCACATTCTTTTACAGACACTGGGGCATTATATTTTTACTTTAAACTTTAAAGTAACCACACTAAACTGGTTTAAGTCTGATCTCTCTCATAGGCTTCAGTTTGTACATGTTCATGACAATTTCCTCAATGTACGAAGAAGTCAGACATGAAGTTCCACAAGGGTCAGTGCTTGGACCAATTCTATTCACCTTGTATATGCTTCCCTTGGGCAACATCACACCATAAACTTCCATTGTTATGCAGATGATACACAACTAGATTCAGTCACTGACGCCTAGTGAAACCAATCAGTTAGCCAAACTTCAGGCAAAGCCTTAGGGATATTAAGACTTGGATGACCAGCAATTTTATACTGCTGAACTCAGACAAAACCAAAGCTATTGTATTTGGCCCGAACACCTCAGAAATTACATTTTATAATGATGTAGTTATGCTAGATGGCATTGCCCTGGCCTCCAGCCCCACTGTAAAGGATCTTGGAGTTATCTTTGATTAGGATGTATGTCCTTTAGCTCCCACATAAAACAAACTTCCAGGACTGCCTCTTTCATCTGCGTAATATTACCAAAATCAGACACTTTCTGTCTCAAAAGGATGCTGAAAAACTAGTCCATGCATTTGCTACTTCCAGGCTGGACTATTGTAATTTATTATTATCAGGCTGCCCCAACAAGTCTCTAAGACTCTGCAGTTTGATCTAAAATGCTGCAGCACAATTACTGAGAGGAACTAGAAAGAGACCATATTTCTCCTGTGTTAGCTTCTCTATATTGGCTCCCTGTCAAATCCAGAATAGAATTTAAAATTCTCCTCACCTACAAAGCTCTTAATGGTCAGGCACCATGATGGATTTTCCATGATGCACCAAGCTTCTCTCTTTCTCTCTCTATCTCTCTCTCAGTATGGATTCATATCCCATAAATACATGTTACTAACTCGATATCTTCCCTTTCCCATAGTTTTGTGTTCTTTTGTCTCTCTCTCTTCTGTCACTCTTTCTGCAGGTATTTCCAGAGCTATAGAGTCTGATCTGTGATGACAAGCCTCCTGCTGCTCCTATTTAGAAATTATTAGTACTGCTTCTTGTATTACTGCCACTATTGCATTTAGGACTTTGTCACTATTATTATTACCTCTTTTGTATTTTTGATAGTCGAGGCAGGATGGCTGCCCACCCTGAGTTTGGTTCTGCTCGAGGTTTCTGCCTCTCAAAAGGAAGTTTTTCCTTGCCACTGTGGGAACTGTTGGGTGTCTCTTCTGTAATTATACTAATCCAAAGAGTACGGTCTAGACTCTATATAAAAAGTGCCTTGAGATAACTTCTGCTGTGATTTGGTGCTGTATAAATAAAATTGAATTGAATTAAATTTAATCAGTATACTTATATATGTATTACAATATGCATGCTAATGTGTCAAATAACTTGATTTGGATGTTATCAGTGTAAGATCCTTAAAGGTGTCTGTTATTACCTGTCAGCTCTTGATGTGATAATGTAGATAGCAACAGCTTCAGTTGATAATGTCATCTGAAATAAAGATAAACAATTAATGGCTAGCATTACTATCTGATCTCTGATTGAGTATTTTGCTGGAAAGTTGTCTGAATTGCTTTACCTCTTCCACAGCATTATCTGACAATCTGACTAAAGGGCGTCCACGGCTAAGAAAAAAGAACAAGAGAGAAAGTGTAATTAAAAAAAAAAAAAAAACTAGAACTAACTAAAATTAGTCAATTTTTAACCAGTGTTTCATTAAAACAGAAACATTCTGTACAAACAAAATAATTTCTCTATGTTCATTGGGATGACCATTACTGTGTTTTTAATGCATAGCAGAATACAGTGATAACAATAATACATTACCTGACACTGGTTACTACCACTCCTTTAAAGTTCGCTATGTTCTTTTTCTGGTAATATGTCTTCATCTGAAATGGTAACAGCATAACACAGTGTGTCCAGTCATAATCACCATTTTTGCTTTTCAGAAGGAGTTCCTCTTTTGCTAAAATTTCTCTGCTATTTTGGCCATTTACCGCGGACCTAGTACCAAGGCCTTTTGGAGTTGGAAATGAAACAATATTATAGCAGCTTTTATCTTACTATTGTTTCAACAAGACAAACTCTTTGGCAATAAACCCTCTGGCTGCATGGTGTATTAATTTATAGTAGTCATTAAAGCTAAACTGAAAAGCCTAGTGTGTTTAAAAATTGCAGATTTGCCTCTCTTGCTTTTCTTCCAGTCACCACACAGATAGTCATGTAAAATTTCAGATGTTACACAATATACTGCAAAAGTGAAATGATAGCATAAAGGTTGCTATATGTTGGAATTACTGACTGGGTGTGTCCATTACCTAGGTTGCTGTAATCCACAATATCTCATTCAATTAATTTACCTGATCTGTGAAGTTTCCAACAAACTCTTTGTATTCGGATGATGTTTTGTCGTCATATTTGTCATTAAATTGCTGATTGATCTCCACATGAACCAGGACTGACCTGTTGAGTGCATCTGCAAAGAAATTGAAATGTATTGGGACACCATAAATGAACAATTTAGGATAATAACTGACTGCAAAATTGTGCTCAGTAACTTTTATTTGCAACTAAAATGACAGAGCTTGTATTAATTTGTCAGTACCTGGTTCAACCATTTCAACGTATTGGCAAAAGCTTTCCACTAAATCCAGCAAGACATGTGCAGTTAAATCCATTGAAATATCCACCATTTTGGCACTTATATGACTCTGCTGTTGTGAATGGTTTAGTGGTTGTTTGAGTCGTTGGTGTAGCAGGTGGTGTTGTTGGTAGTGTGGCTGGCAAATCAGTTGGTGGTTTGGTTGATGGTATGGTTGGTCTTACAGTTGGTAAGTTAGTTGGTGTTATGGTTGATGTTGTGGTTGGTTCTGTTGGAGGTGATGATGGTGGTCCACTTGGTTGAGTAAGTGGTGGGTGAGAGGTTGCCTCAGTTGATGTTGTGGTCTCAGCAGATTCAGATGTTACTGTGTTGGTTGGACTGGGATTAGTTGATTCAGATATTAAAGTTTGTGCCAGCAGTCACAGATGTTACTGTATCTGTAGAACCTGTAGATTCAGATGTCTCGGCAGGCTGTGTGGTTGATGGTTCAGGTGCTGTGGTTGTCACAGCAGGTTCAGATGTTACTGAAATGGTTGGACCAGTTGATTCAGAGACTGTGGTGGTTCCAGCAGGCTCAGATGTTACTGTCTCTGTAGAATCTGTAGGTATAGGTAGTGAAGTGGTCTCAGTAGGATCAGATGTAACTGGAACAGTTGGACTGGTTGATTGAGAAACCATGGTGGTACTGGCAGACTCAGATGTTGCTGTATTTGTAGAATCTGTAGATACAGGTAGTGAAGTGGTCTCACTAGGATCAGATGTAACTGGAACAGTTGGACTGATTGATTGAGAAACCATGGTGGTACTGGTTGGTTCAAATGTCACTGTATTTGTAGAACCTGTAGGTAAAGGTAGTGAACTGGTCTCACTAGGATCGGCTGTAACTGGAACAGTCGGACTGACTGATTGAGAAGCTGTGGTGGTGGTGCTAACAGGCTCAGATGTTGGTGAATCTGTAGAATCTGTAGGTATAGGTAGTAAAGTAGACTCACTAGGATCAGATGTAAACTGGAACAGTTGGACTGATTGATTGGAGAAACCATGGTGGTACTGGTTGGTTCAAATGTCACTGTATTTGTAGAACCTGTAGGTAAAGGTAGTGAACTGGTCTCACTAGGATCGGCTGTAACTGGAACAGTCGGACTGACTGATTGAGAAGCTGTGGTGGTGGTGCTAACAGGCTCAGATGTTGGTGAATCTGTAGAATCTGTAGGTATAGGTAGTAAAGTAGACTCCACTAGGATCAGATGTAACTGGAACAGTTGGACTGATTGATTGAGAAACCATGGTGGTACTGGTTGGTTCAAATGTCACTGTATTTGTAGAACCTGTAGGTAAAGGTAGTGAAGTGGTCTCACTAGGATCGGCTGTAATTGGAACAGTCGGACTGATTGATTGAGAAACCCATGGTGGTACTGGTTGGCTCAAATGTCACTGTATTTGTAGAACCTGTAGGTAAAGGTAGTGAAGTGGTCTCACTAGGATCGGCTGTAACTGGAACAGTCGGACTGACTGATTGAGAAGCTGTGGTGGTGGTGCTAACAGGCTCAGATGTTGGTGAATCTGTAGAATCTGTAGGTATAGGTAGTGAAGTAGACTCACTAGGATCAGATGTAACTGGAACAGTTGGACTGATTGATTGAGAAACCGCTGTGGTACTGGCAGGCTCAGATGTTGCTGTATCTGTAGAATCCGTAGGTATAGGTAGTGAAGTGGTCTCACTAGGATCAGATGTAACTGGAACAGTTGGACTGATTGATTGAGAAACTGCTGTGGTACTGACAGGCTCAGATGTTGTTGAATCTGTAGAATCTGTAGCTATAGGTAGTGAAGTGGTCTCACTAGGATCAGATGTAACTGGAACAGTCGGACTGACTGATTGAGAAGCTGTGGTGGTGGTGCTAACAGGCTCAGATGTTGGTGAATCTGTAGAATTTGTAGGTATAGGTAGTGAAGTAGACTCACTAGGATCAGATTGTAACTGGAACAGTTGGACTGATTGATTGAGAAACCATGGTGGTACTGGTTGGCTCAAATGTCACTGTATTTGTAGAACCTGTAGGTAAAGGTAGTGAAGTGGTCTCACTAGGATCGGCTGTAACTGGAACAGTCGGACTGACTGATTGAGAAGCTGTGGTGGTGGTGCTAACAGGCTCAGATTGTTGGTGAATCTGTAGAATCTGTAGTATAGGTAGTGAAGTAGACTCACTAGGATCAGATGTAACTGGAACAGTTGGACTGATTGATTGAGAAACCGCTGGTGGTACTGGCAGGCTCAGATGTTGCTGTATCTGTAGAATCCGTAGGTAAAGGTAGTGAAGTGGTCTCACTAGGATCGGATGTAAACTGAAACAGTTGGACTGATGGATTGTGAAAACGTGGGTGGTACTGGCAGGCTCAGATGTTGCTGTATCTGTAGAATCCGTAGCTATAGGTAGTGAAGTGGTCTCACTAGGATCGGCTGTAACTGGAACAGTTGGACTGATTGATTGAGAAACTGTGGTGGTACTGGCAGGCTCAGATGTTGGTGAATCTGTAGAAACAGGTAGCGAAGTGGTCTCACTAGGATCGGATGTAACTGGAACAGTTGGACTGATTGATTGAGAAACTATGGTGGTACTGGTTGGCTCAAATGTCACTGTATTTGTAGAACCTGTAGGTAAAGGTAGTGAAGTGGTCTCACTAGGATCGGCTGTAACTGGAACAGTTGACTGGTTGATTGAGAAACCATGGTGGTACTGGTTGGCTCAAATGTCACTGTATTTGTAGAACCTGTAGGTAAAGGTAGTGAAGTGGTCTCACTAGGATCGGCTGTAACTGGAACAGTCGGACTGACTGATTGAGAAGCTGTGGTGGTGGTGCTAACAGGCTCAGATGTTGGTGAATCTGTAGAATCTGTAGGGTATAGGTAGTGAAGTAGTCTCACTAGGATCAGATGTAACTGGAACAGTTGGACTGATTGATTGAGAAACCGCTGTGGTACTGGCAGGCTCAGATGTTGCTGTATCTGTAGAATCCGTAGGTAAAGGTAGTGAAGTGGTCTCACTAGGATCGGAATGTAACTGGAACAGTTGGACTGGTTGATTGAGAAATCACTGTGGTACTGGTAGACTCAAATGTCACTGTATTTGTAGAATCTGTAGGTAAAGGAAGTGAAGTAGTCTCACTAGGATCGGATGTAACTGGAAACAGTTGGACTGATTGATTGAGAAACCATCGGTGGTACTGGTTGGCTCAAATGTCACTGTATTTGTAGAACCTGTAGGTAAAGGTAGTGAAGTGGTCTCACTAGGATCGGCTGTAACTGGAACAGTTGAACTGATGGATTGTGAAAACGTGGTGGTACTGGCAGGCTCAGATGTTGCTGTATCTGTAGAATCCGTAGGTATAGGTAGTGAAGTGGTCTCACTAGGATCAGATGTAACTGGAACAGTTGGACTGATTGATTGAGAAACTGCTGTGGTACTGACAGGCTCAGATGTTGTTGAATCTGTAGAATCTGTAGCTATAGGTAGTGAAGTGGTCTCACTAGGATCAGATGTAACTGGAACAGTCGGACTGACTGATTGAGAAGCTGTGGTGGTGGTGCTAACAGGCTCAGATGTTGGTGAATCTGTAGAATTTGTAGGTATAGGTAGTGAAGTAGACTCACTAGGATCAGATGTAACTGGAACAGTTGGACTGATTGATTGAGAAACCATGGTGGTACTGGTTGGCTCAAATGTCACTGTATTTGTAGAACCTGTAGGTAAAGGTAGTGAAGTGGTCTCACTAGGATCGGCTGTAACTGGAACAGTCGGACTGACTGATTGAGAAGCTGTGGTGGTGGTGCTAACAGGCTCAGATGTTGGTGAATCTGTAGAATCTGTAGGTATAGGTAGTGAAGTAGACTCACTAGGATCAGATGTAACTGGAACAGTTGGACTGATTGATTGAGAAACCGCTGTGGTACTGGCAGCTCAGATGTTGCTGTATCTGTAGAATCCGTAGGTAAAGGTAGTGAAGTGGTCTCACTAGGATCGGATGTAACTGAAACAGTTGGACTGATGGATTGTGAAAACGTGGTGGTACTGGCAGGCTCAGATGTTGCTGTATCTGTAGAATCTGTAGCTATAGGTAGTGAAGTGGTCTCACTAGGATCGGCTGTAACTGGAACAGTTGGACTGATTGATTGAGAAACTGTGGTGGTACTGGCAGGCTCAGATGTTGGTGAATCTGTAGAAACAGGTAGCGAAGTGGTCTCACTAGGATCGGATGTAACTGGAACAGTTGGACTGATTGATTGAGAAACTATGGTGGTACTGGTTGGCTCAAATGTCACTGTATTTGTAGAACCTGTAGGTAAAGGTAGTGAAGTGGTCTCACTAGGATCGGCTGTAACTGGAACAGTTGGACTGGTTGATTGAGAAACCATGGTGGTACTGGTTGGCTCAAATGTCACTGTATTTGTAGAACCTGTAGGTAAAGGTAGTGAAGTGGTCTCACTAGGATCGGCTGTAACTGGAACAGTCGGACTGACTGATTGAGAAGCTGTGGTGGTGGTGCTAACAGGCTCAGATGTTGGTGAATCTGTAGAATCTGTAGGTATAGGTAGTGAAGTAGTCTCACTAGGATCAGATGTAACTGGAACAGTTGGACTGATTGATTGAGAAACCGCTGTGGTACTGGCAGGCTCAGATGTTGCTGTATCTGTAGAATCCGTAGGTAAAGGTAGTGAAGTGGTCTCACTAGGATCGGATGTAACTGGAACAGTTGGACTGGTTGATTGAGAAATCACTGTGGTACTGGTAGACTCAAATGTCACTGTATTTGTAGAATCTGTAGGTAAAGGAAGTGAAGTAGTCTCACTAGGATCGGATGTAACTGGAACAGTTGGACTGATTGATTGAGAAACCATGGTGGTACTGGTTGGCTCAAATGTCACTGTATTTGTAGAACCTGTAGGTAAAGGTAGTGAAGTGGTCTCACTAGGATCGGCTGTAACTGGAACAGTTGAACTGATGGATTGTGAAAACGTGGTGGTACTGGCAGGCTCAGATGTTGCTGTATCTGTAGAATCCGTAGGTATAGGGTAGTGAAGTGGTCTCACTAGGATCAGATGTAACTGGAACAGTTGGACTGATTGATTGAGAAACTGCTGTGGTACTGACAGGCTCAGATGTTGTTGAATCTGTAAGTATAGGTAGTGAAGTGGTCTCACTAGGATCAGATGTTACTGAATTAGTTGTATTGGTTTCTTCAGGTACCAAGGT
>NW_026117937.1:0-22691 GCF_001640805.2 Lates calcarifer
AATCTTTCATGTCCGGTGGCTGAGTTCTAAGTTTGTCTTGTCCTGGTCAGAGAATGCACTATTTGGCCATTCTGAGCTGAATAAGCCTCAAAACCCTGCGAAAACCTCTTATTCACACAGTTACATTACTCACTGTGCACAAAAGAGGGGAAAGGACTCCCGACAGGGAATGATGGGTTTCAACCATAATGCTTGTTTATTATAATAGAAATTAAAATCTTTCATGTCCGGGTGGCTGAGTTCTAAGTTTGTCTTGTCCTGGTCAGAGAATGCACTATTTGGCCATTCTGAGCTGAATAAGCCTCAAAACCCTGCGAAAACCTCTTATTCACACAGTTACATTACTCACTGTGCACAAAAGAGGGGAAAGGACTCCCGACAGGAAATGGTGGGTTTCAACCATAATGCTTGTTTATTATAATAAATAAAAATCTTTCATGTCCGGGTGGCTGAGTTCTAAGTTTGTCTTGTCCTGGTCAGAGAATGCACTATTTGGCCATTCTGAGCTGAATAAGCCTCAAAACCTGCGAAAACCTCTTATTCACACAGTTACATTACTCACTGTGCACAAAAGAGGGGAAAGGACTCCGACAGGGAAATGGTGGGTTTCAACCATAATGCTTGTTTATTATAATAGAAATTAAAAATCTTTCATGTCCGGGTGGCTGAGTTCTAAGTTTGTCTTGTCCTGGTCAGAGAATGCACTATTTGGCCATTCTGAGCTGAATAAGCCTCAAAACCCTGCGAAAACCTCTTATTCACACAGTTACATTACTCACTGTGCACAAAAGAGGGGAAAGGACTCCCGACAGGAATGATGGGTTTCAACCATAATGCTTGTTTATTATAATAGAAATTAAAAATCTTTCATGTCCGGGTGGCTGAGTTCTAAGTTTGTCTTGTCCTGGTCAGAGAATGCACTATTTGGCCATTCTGAGCTGAATAAGCCTCAAACCCTGCGAAAACCTCTTATTCACACAGTTACATTACTCACTGTGCACAAAAGAGGGGAAAGGACTCCGACAGGGAATGGTGGGTTTCAACCATAATGCTTGTTTAATAAAAGTAAAAAATCTTTCATGTCCGGGGTGGCTGAGTTCTAAGTTTGTCTTGTCCTGGTCAGAGAATGCACTATTTGGCCATTCTGAGCTGAATAAGCCTCAAAACCCTGCGAAAACCTCTTATTCACACAGTTACATTACTCACTGTGCACAAAAGAGGGGAAAGGACTCCCGACAGGAAATGATGGGTTTCAACCATAATGCTTGTTTATTAATAATAGAAATTAAGAATCTTTCATGTCGGGTGGCTGAGTTCTAAGTTTGTCTTGTCCTGGTCAGAGAATGCACTATTTGGCCATTCTGAGCTGAATAAGCCTCAAAACCCTGCGAAAACCTCTTATTCACACAGTTACATTACTCACTGTGCACAAAAGAGGGAAAGGACTCCCGACAGGAAAATGGTGGGTTTCAACCATAATGCTTGTTTATTATAATAGAAATTAAAAATCTTTCATGTCCGGGTGGCTGAGTTCTAAGTTTGTCTTGTCCTGGTCAGAGAATGCACTATTTGGCCATTCTGAGCTGAATAAGCCTCAAAACCCTGCGAAAACCTCTTATTCACACAGTTACATTACTCACTGTGCACAAAAGAGGGGAAAGGACTCCCGACAGGGAATGGTGGGTTTCAACCATAATGCTTGTTTACTTATAGAAATTAACAATCTTTCATGTCCGTGTGGCTGAGTTCTAAGTTTGTCTTGTCCTGGTCAGAGAATGCACTATTTGGCCATTCTGAGCTGAATAAGCCTCAAAACCCTGCGAAAACCTCTTATTCACACAGTTACATTACTCACTGTGCACAAAAGAGGGGAAAGGACTCCCGACAGGGAAATGGTGGGTTTCAACCATAATGCTTGTTTATTATAATAGAAATTAAGAATCTTTCATGTCCGGGTGGCTGAGTTCGAAGTTTGTCTTGTCCTGGTCAGAGAATGCACTATTTGGCCATTCTGAGCTGAATAAGCCTCAAACCCTGCGAAAACCTCTTATTCACACAGTTACATTACTCACTGTGCACAAAAGAGGGGAAAGGACTCCCGACAGGAAATGATGGGTTTCAACCATAATGCTTGTTATTACTAATAGTAAATTAAGAATCTTTCATGTCCGGGTGGCTGGCTGAGTTCTAGTTTGTCTTGTCCTGGTCAGAGAATGCACTATTTGGCCATTCTGAGCTGAATAAGCCTCAAAACCCTGCGAAAACCTCTTATTCACACAGTTACATTACTCCACTGTGCACAAAAGAGGGGAAAGGACTCCCGACAGGAAATGATGGGTTTCAACCATAATGCTTGTTTACTATATCTAAAGTAAGAATCTTTCATGTCCGTGGTGGCTGAGTTCTAAGTTTGTCTTGTCCTGGTCAGGAGAATGCACTATTTGGCCATTCTGAGCTGAATAAGCCTCAAAACCCTGCCGAAAACCTCTTTATTCACACAGTTACATTACTCACTGTGCACCAAAAGAGGGGAAAGGACTCCCGACAGGAATGGATGGGTTTCAACCATAATGCTTGTTTATTATAATAGAAATTAAACATCTTTCATGTCCGGGTGGCTGAGTTCTAAAGTTTGTCTTGTCCTGGTCAGACAATGCAGTATTTGGCCATTCTGAGCTGAATAAGCCTCAAAACCCTGCGAAAACCTCTTATTCACACAGTTACATTACTCACTGTGCACAAAAGAGGGGAAAGGACTCCCGACAGGAAATGGTGGGTTTCAACCATAATGCTTGTTTATTATAATAGAAATTAAAAATCTTTCATGTCCGGTGGCTGAGTTCTAAGTTTGTCTTGTCCTGGTCAGAGAATGCACTATTTGGCCATTCTGAGCTGAATAAGCCTCAAAACCCTGCGAAAACCTCTTATTCACACAGTTACATTACTCACTGTGCACAAAAGAGGGGAAAGGACTCCCGACAGGAAATGATGGGTTTCAACCATAATGCTTGTTTATTATAATAGAAATTAAAATCTTTCATGTCCGGGTGGCTGAGTTCTAAAGTTTGTCTTGTCCTGGTCAGAGAATGCACTATTTGGCCATTCTGAGCTGAATAAGCCTCAAAACCCTGCGAAAACCTCTTATTCACACAGTTACATTACTCACTGTGCACAAAGAGGGGAAAGGACTCCCGACAGGAAATGATGGGTTTCAACCATAATGCTTGTTTATAATATTCTAAATTAAAATCTTTCATGTCCGGGCTGAGTTCTTTTGTCTTGTCCTGGTCAGAGAATGCACTATTTGGCCATTCTGAGCTGAATAAGCCTCAAAACCCTGCGAAAACCTCTTATTCACACAGTTACATTACTCACTGTGCACAAAAGAGGGGAAAGGACTCCCGACAGGAAAATGGTGGGTTTCAACCATAATGCTTGTTTATTATAATAGAAATTAAAATCTTTCATGTCCGGTGGCTGAGTTCTAAGTTTGTCTTGTCCTGGTCAGAGAATGCACTATTTGGCCATTCTGAGCTGAATAAGCCTCAAAACCCTGCGAAAACCTCTTATTCACACAGTTACATTACTCACTGTGCACAAAAGAGGGGAAAGGACTCCCGACAGGAAAATGATGGGTTTCAACCATAATGCTTGTTTATTATAATAGAAATTAAAAATCTTTCATGTCCGGTGGCTGAGTTCTAAGTTTGTCTTGTCCTGGTCAGAGAATGCACTATTTGGCCATTCTGAGCTGAATAAGCCTCAAAACCCTGCGAAAACCTCTTATTCACACAGTTACATTACTCACTGTGCACAAAAGAGGGGAAAGGACTCCCGACAGGAAATGATGGGTTTCAACCATAATGCTTGTTTACTAATATTAAAGTAAAATCTTTCATGTCCGGGGCTGAGTTCTAAGTTTGTCTTGTCCTGGTCAGAGAATGCACTATTTGGCCATTCTGAGCTGAATAAGCCTCAAAACCCTGCGAAAACCTCTTATTCACACAGTTACATTACTCACTGTGCACAAAAGAGGGGAAAGGACTCCCGACAGGAAATGATGGGTTTCAACCATAATGCTTGTTTATTATAATAGAAATTAAAATCTTTCATGTCCGGTGGCTGAGTTCTAAGTTTGTCTTGTCCTGGTCAGAGAATGCACTATTTGGCCATTCTGAGCTGAATAAGCCTCAAAACCCTGCGAAAACCTCTTATTCACACAGTTACATTACTCACTGTGCACAAAAGAGGGGAAAGGACTCCCGACAGGAATGGTGGGTTTCAACCATAATGCTTGTTTATTATAATAGAAATTAAAAATCTTTCATGTCGGGTGGCTGAGTTCTAAGTTTGTCTTGTCCTGGTCAGAGAATGCACTATTTGGCCATTCTGAGCTGAATAAGCCTCAAAACCCTGCGAAAACCTCTTATTCACACAGTTACATTACTCACTGTGCACAAAAGAGGGGAAAGGACTCCCGACAGGAAATGATGGGTTTCAACCATAATGCTTGTTTATTATAATAGAAATTAAATCTTTCATGTCCGGGTGGCTGAGTTCTAAGTTTGTCTTGTCCTGGTCAGAGAATGCACTATTTGGCCATTCTGAGCTGAATAAGCCTCAAAACCCTGCGAAAACCTCTTATTCACACAGTTACATTACTCACTGTGCACAAAAGAGGGGAAAGGACTCCCGACAGGAAATGATGGGTTTCAACCATAATGCTTGTTTATTATAATAGAAATTAAAAATCTTTCATGTCCGGTGGCTGAGTTCTAAGTTTGTCTTGTCCTGGTCAGAGAATGCACTATTTGGCCATTCTGAGCTGAATAAGCCTCAAAACCCTGCGAAAACCTCTTATTCACACAGTTACATTACTCACTGTGCACAAAAGAGGGGAAAGGACTCCCGACAGGAAAATGATGGGTTTCAACCATAATGCTTGTTTATAATAAAATTAAAATCTTTCATGTCCGGGGGCTGAGTTCTAAGTTTGTCTTGTCCTGGTCAGAGAATGCACTATTTGGCCATTCTGAGCTGAATAAGCCTCAAAACCCTGCGAAAACCTCTTATTCACACAGTTACATTACTCACTGTGCACAAAAGAGGGAAAGGACTCCCGACAGGAAATGATGGGTTTCAACCATAATGCTTGTTTATTATAATAGAAATTAAATCTTTCATGTCCGGTGGCTGAGTTCTAAGTTTGTCTTGTCCTGGTCAGAGAATGCACTATTTGGCCATTCTGAGCTGAATAAGCCTCAAAACCCTGCGAAAACCTCTTATTCACACAGTTACATTACTCACTGTGCACAAAAGAGGGGAAAGGACTCCCGACAGGAAATGATGGGTTTCAACCATAATGCTTGTTTATTATAATAGAAATTAAAATCTTTCATGTCCGGTGGCTGAGTTCTAAGTTTGTCTTGTCCTGGTCAGAGAATGCACTATTTGGCCATTCTGAGCTGAATAAGCCTCAAAACCCTGCGAAAACCTCTTATTCACACAGTTACATTACTCACTGTGCACAAAAGAGGGGAAAGGACTCCCGACAGGAATGATGGGTTTCAACCATAATGCTTGTTTATAATATTCTAAATAAAATCTTTCATGTCCGGGGCTGAGTTCTAAGTTTGTCTTGTCCTGGTCAGAGAATGCACTATTTGGCCATTCTGAGCTGAATAAGCCTCAAAACCCTGCGAAAACCTCTTATTCACACAGTTACATTACTCACTGTGCACAAAAGAGGGGAAAGGACTCCCGACAGGAAATGATGGGTTTCAACCATAATGCTTGTTTATTATAATAGAAATTAAAAAATCTTCATGTCCGGGTGGCTGAGTTCGAAGTTTGTCTTGTCCTGGTCAGAGAATGCACTATTTGGCCATTCTGAGCTGAATAAGCCTCAAAACCCTGCGAAAACCTCTTATTCACACAGTTACATTACTCACTGTGCACAAAAGAGGGGAAAGGACTCCCGACAGGAAATGATGGGTTTCAACCATAATGCTTGTTTATATATAAAATAAAATCTTTCATGTCCGGGGCTGAGTTCTAAGTTTGTCTTGTCCTGGTCAGAGAATGCACTATTTGGCCATTCTGAGCTGAATAAGCCTCAAAACCCTGCGAAAACCTCTTATTCACACAGTTACATTACTCACTGTGCACAAAAGAGGGGAAAGGACTCCCGACAGGAAATGGTGGGTTTCAACCATAATGCTTGTTTATTATAATAGAAATTAAATCTTTCATGTCCGGGTGGCTGAGTTCTAAGTTTGTCTTGTCCTGGTCAGAGAATGCACTATTTGGCCATTCTGAGCTGAATAAGCCTCAAAACCCTGCGAAAACCTCTTATTCACACAGTTACATTACTCACTGTGCACAAAAGAGGGGAAAGGACTCCCGACAGGAAATGGTGGGTTTCAACCATAATGCTTGTTTATTATAATAGAAATTAAAATCTTTCATGTCGGGTGGCTGAGTTCTAAGTTTGTCTTGTCCTGGTCAGAAATGCACTATTTGGCCATTCTGAGCTGAATAAGCCTCAAAACCCTGCGAAAACCTCTTATTCACACAGTTACATTACTCACTGTGCACAAAAGAGGGGAAAGGACTCCCGACAGGAAATGATGGGTTTCAACCATAATGCTTGTTTATTATAATAGAAATTAAAAATCTTTCATGTCCGGTGGCTGAGTTCTAAGTTTGTCTTGTCCTGGTCAGAGAATGCACTATTTGGCCATTCTGAGCTGAATAAGCCTCAAAACCCTGCGAAAACCTCTTATTCACACAGTTACATTACTCACTGTGCACAAAAGAGGGGAAAGGACTCCCGACAGGAAATGGTGGGTTTCAACCATAATGCTTGTTTATTATAATAGAAATTAAAATCTTTCATGTCCGGTGGCTGAGTTCTAAGTTTGTCTTGTCCTGGTCAGAGAATGCACTATTTGGCCATTCTGAGCTGAATAAGCCTCAAAACCCTGCGAAAACCTCTTATTCACACAGTTACATTACTCACTGTGCACAAAAGAGGGGAAAGGACTCCCGACAGGAAATGATGGGTTTCAACCATATATGCTTGTTTATTATAATAGAAATTAAAATCTTTCATGTCCGGTGGCTGAGTTCTAAGTTTGTCTTGTCCTGGTCAGAGAATGCACTATTTGGCCATTCTGAGCTGAATAAGCCTCAAAACCCTGCGAAAACCTCTTATTCACACAGTTACATTACTCACTGTGCACAAAAGAGGGGAAAGGACTCCCGACAGGAAATGATGGGTTTCAACCATAATGCTTGTTTATTATAATAGAAATTAAATCTTTCATGTCCGGGTGGCTGAGTTCTAAGTTTGTCTTGTCCTGGTCAGAGAATGCACTATTTGGCCATTCTGAGCTGAATAGCCTCAAAACCCTGCGAAAACCTCTTATTCACACAGTTACATTACTCACTGTGCACAAAAGAGGGGAAAGGACTCCCGACAGGAAATGATGGGTTTCAACCATAATGCTTGTTTATTATAATAGAAATTAAATCTTTCATGTCCGGGTGGCTGAGTTCTAAGTTTGTCTTGTCCTGGTCAGAGAATGCACTATTTGGCCATTCTGAGCTGAATAAGCCTCAAAACCCTGCGAAAACCTCTTATTCACACAGTTACATTACTCACTGTGCACAAAAGAGGGGAAAGGACTCCCGACAGGAAATGATGGGTTTCAACCATAATGCTTGTTTATTATAATAGAAATTAAAAATCTTTCATGTCCGGTGGCTGAGTTCTAAGTTTGTCTTGTCCTGGTCAGAGAATGCACTATTTGGCCATTCTGAGCTGAATAAGCCTCAAAACCCTGCGAAAACCTCTTATTCACACAGTTACATTACTCACTGTGCACAAAAGAGGGGAAAGGACTCCCGACAGGAAATGATGGGTTTCAACCATAATGCTTGTTTATAATAAAATAATCTTTCATGTCCGTGGCTGAGTTCTAAGTTTGTCTTGTCCTGGTCAGAGAATGCACTATTTGGCCATTCTGAGCTGAATAAGCCTCAAAACCCTGCGAAAACCTCTTATTCACACAGTTACATTACTCACTGTGCACAAAAGAGGGGAAAGGACTCCCGACAGGAAATGATGGGTTTCAACCATAATGCTTGTTTATTATAATAGAAATTAAAATCTTTCATGTCCGGTGGCTGAGTTCTAAGTTTGTCTTGTCCTGGTCAGAGAATGCACTATTTGGCCATTCTGAGCTGAATAAGCCTCAAAACCCTGCGAAAACCTCTTATTCACACAGTTACATTACTCACTGTGCACAAAAGAGGGGAAAGGACTCCCGACAGGAAATGATGGGTTTCAACCATAATGCTTGTTTATTATAATAGAAATTAAAATCTTTCATGTCCGGGTGGCTGAGTTCTAAGTTTGTCTTGTCCTGGTCAGAGAATGCACTATTTGGCCATTCTGAGCTGAATAAGCCTCAAAACCCTGCGAAAACCTCTTATTCACACAGTTACATTACTCACTGTGCACAAAAGAGGGGAAAGGACTCCCGACAGGAAATGATGGGTTTCAACCATAATGCTTGTTTATAATATAAATAAAATCTTTCATGTCCGGTGAGTTCTAAGTTTGTCTTGTCCTGGTCAGAGAATGCACTATTTGGCCATTCTGAGCTGAATAAGCCTCAAAACCCTGCGAAAACCTCTTATTCACACAGTTACATTACTCACTGTGCACAAAAGAGGGGAAAGGACTCCCGACAGGAAATGATGGGTTTCAACCATAATGCTTGTTTATTATAATAGAAATTAAAAATCTTTCATGTCCGTGTGGCTGAGTTCTAAGTTTGTCTTGTCCTGGTCAGAGAATGCACTATTTGGCCATTCTGAGCTGAATAAGCCTCAAAACCTGCGAAAACCTCTTATTCACACAGTTACATTACTCACTGTGCACAAAAGAGGGGAAAGGACTCCGACAGGAATGATGGGTTTCAACCATAATGCTTTTATAATATAGAATTAAAATCTTTCATGTCCGGGGCTGAGTTCTAAGTTTGTCTTGTCCTGGTCAGACAATGCACTATTTGGCCATTCTGAGCTGAATAAGCCTCAAAACCCTGCGAAAACCTCTTATTCACACAGTTACATTACTCACTGTGCACAAAAAGAGGGGAAAGGACTCCCGACAGGAAATGATGGGTTTCAACCATAATGCTTGTTTATTATAATAGAAATTAAATCTTTCATGTCCGGGCTGAGTTCTAAGTTTGTCTTGTCCTGGTCAGAGAATGCACTATTTGGCCATTCTGAGCTGAATAAGCCTCAAAACCCTGCGAAAACCTCTTATTCACACAGTTACATTACTCACTGTGCACAAAAGAGGGAAAGGACTCCCGACAGGAAATGATGGGTTTCAACCATAATGCTTGTTTAGAAAAATCTTTCATGTCCGGGGCTGAGTTCTAAGTTTGTCTTGTCCTGGTCAGAGAATGCACTATTTGGCCATTCTGAGCTGAATAAGCCTCAAAACCCTGCGAAAACCTCTTATTCACACAGTTACATTACTCACTGTGCACAAAAGAGGGGAAAGGACTCCCGACAGGAATGATGGGTTTCAACCATAATGCTTGTTTATTATAATAGAAATTAAAATCTTTCATGTCCGGTGGCTGAGTTCTAAGTTTGTCTTGTCCTGTCAGAGAATGCACTATTTGGCCATTCTGAGCTGAATAAGCCTCAAAACCCTGCGAAAACCTCTTATTCACACAGTTACATTACTCACTGTGCACAAAAGAGGGGAAAGGACTCCCGACAGGAAATGATGGGTTTCAACCATAATGCTTGTTTATTATAATAGAAATTAAAATCTTTCATGTCCGGTGGCTGAGTTCTAAGTTTGTCTTGTCCTGGTCAGAGAATGCACTATTTGGCCATTCTGAGCTGAATAAGCCTCAAAACCCTGCGAAAACCTCTTATTCACACAGTTACATTACTCACTGTGCACAAAAGAGGGGAAAGGACTCCCGACAGGAAATGATGGGTTTCAACCATAATGCTTGTTTATTATAATAGAAATTAAAATCTTTCATGTCCGGTGGCTGAGTTCTAAGTTTGTCTTGTCCTGGTCAGAGAATGCACTATTTGGCCATTCTGAGCTGAATAAGCCTCAAAACCCTGCGAAAACCTCTTATTCACACAGTTACATTACTCACTGTGCACAAAAGAGGGGAAAGGACTCCCGACAGGAAATGATGGGTTTCAACCATAATGCTTGTTTATTATAATAGAAATTAAAAATCTTTCATGTCCGGTGGCTGAGTTCTAAGTTTGTCTTGTCCTGGTCAGAGAATGCACTATTTGGCCATTCTGAGCTGAATAAGCCTCAAAACCCTGCGAAAACCTCTTATTCACACAGTTACATTACTCACTGTGCACAAAAAGAGGGAAAGGACTCCCGACAGGAAATGATGGGTTTCAACCATAATGCTTGTTTATTATAATAGAAATTAAAAATCTTTCATGTCCGGTGGCTGAGTTCTAAGTTTGTCTTGTCCTGGTCAGAGAATGCACTATTTGGCCATTCTGAGCTGAATAAGCCTCAAAACCCTGCGAAAACCTCTTATTCACACAGTTACATTACTCACTGTGCACAAAAGAGGGAAAAGGACTCCCGACAGGAATGGTGGGTTTCAACCATAATGCTTGTTTATTATAATAGAAATTAAAATCTTTCATGTCCGGTGGCTGAGTTCTAAGTTTGTCTTGTCCTGGTCAGAGAATGCACTATTTGGCCATTCTGAGCTGAATAAGCCTCAAAACCCTGCGAAAACCTCTTATTCACACAGTTACATTACTCACTGTGCACAAAAGAGGGGAAAGGACTCCCGACAGGAAATGATGGGTTTCAACCATAATGCTTGTTTATAATAAAATAAAAATCTTTCATGTCCGGGGCTGAGTTCTAAGTTTGTCTTGTCCTGGTCAGAGAATGCACTATTTGGCCATTCTGAGCTGAATAAGCCTCAAAACCCTGCGAAAACCTCTTATTCACACAGTTACATTACTCACTGTGCACAAAAGAGGGGAAAGGACTCCCGACAGGAAATGATGGGTTTCAACCATAATGCTTGTTTATTATAATAGAAATTAAAATCTTTCATGTCCGGTGGCTGAGTTCTAAGTTTGTCTTGTCCTGGTCAGAGAATGCACTATTTGGCCATTCTGAGCTGAATAAGCCTCAAAACCCTGCGAAAACCTCTTATTCACACAGTTACATTACTCACTGTGCACAAAAGAGGGGAAAGGACTCCCGACAGGAAATGATGGGTTTCAACCATAATGCTTGTTTATAATATAAATTAAAATCTTTCATGTCCGGGTGGCTGAGTTCTAAGTTTTGTCTTGTCCTGGTCAGAGAATGCACTATTTGGCCATTCTGAGCTGAATAAGCCTCAAAACCCTGCGAAAACCTCTTATTCACACAGTTACATTACTCACTGTGCACAAAAGAGGGGAAAGGACTCCCGACAGGAAATGATGGGTTTCAACCATAATGCTTGTTTATTATAATAGAAATTAAAAATCTTTCATGTCCGGTGGCTGAGTTCTAAGTTTGTCTTGTCCTGGTCAGAGAATGCACTATTTGGCCATTCTGAGCTGAATAAGCCTCAAAACCCTGCGAAAACCTCTTATTCACACAGTTACATTACTCACTGTGCACAAAAGAGGGGAAAGGACTCCCGACAGGAAATGATGGGTTTCAACCATAATGCTTGTTTATTATAATAGAAATTCTTTCATGTCCGGTGGCTGAGTTCTAAGTTTGTCTTGTCCTGGTCAGAGAATGCACTATTTGGCCATTCTGAGCTGAATAAGCCTCAAAACCCTGCGAAAACCTCTTATTCACACAGTTACATTACTCACTGTGCACAAAAGAGGGGAAAGGACTCCCGACAGGAAATGATGGGTTTCAACCATAATGCTTGTTTATTATAATAGAAATTAAAATCTTTCATGTCCGGTGGCTGAGTTCTAGTTTGTCTTGTCCTGGTCAGAGAATGCACTATTTGGCCATTCTGAGCTGAATAAGCCTCAAAACCCTGCGAAAACCTCTTATTCACACAGTTACATTACTCACTGTGCACAAAAGAGGGAAAGGACTCCCGACAGGAAATGATGGGTTTCAACCATAATGCTTGTTTATTATAATAGAAATTAAAAATCTTTCATGTCCGGGTGGCTGAGTTCTAAGTTTGTCTTGTCCTGGTCAGAGAATGCACTATTTGGCCATTCTGAGCTGAATAAGCCTCAAAACCCTGCGAAAACCTCTTATTCACACAGTTACATTACTCACTGTGCACAAAAGAGGGGAAAGGACTCCCGACAGGAAATGATGGGTTTCAACCATAATGCTTGTTTATTATAATAGAAATTAAAATCTTTCATGTCCGGTGGCTGAGTTCTAAGTTTGTCTTGTCCTGGTCAGAGAATGCACTATTTGGCCATTCTGAGCTGAATAAGCCTCAAAACCCTGCGAAAACCTCTTATTCACACAGTTACATTACTCACTGTGCACAAAAGAGGGGAAAGGACTCCCGACAGGAAATGATGGGTTTCAACCATAATGCTTGTTTATAATATAAATTAAAATCTTTCATGTCCGGGGGGCTGAGTTCTAAGTTTGTCTTGTCCTGGTCAGAGAATGCACTATTTGGCCATTCTGAGCTGAATAAGCCTCAAAACCCTGCGAAAACCTCTTATTCACACAGTTACATTACTCACTGTGCACAAAAGAGGGGAAAGGACTCCCGACAGGAAATGATGGGTTTCAACCATAATGCTTGTTTATTATAATAGAAATTAAATCTTTCATGTCCGGTGGCTGAGTTCTAAGTTTGTCTTCCTGGTCAGAGAATGCACTATTTGGCCATTCTGAGCTGAATAAGCCTCAAAACCCTGCGAAAACCTCTTATTCACACAGTTACATTACTCACTGTGCACAAAAAGAGGGAAAGGACTCCCGACAGGAAATGATGGGTTTCAACCATAATGCTTGTTTATTATAAAATTAAAATCTTTCATGTCCGGGGCTGAGTTCTAAGTTTGTCTTGTCCTGGTCAGAGAATGCACTATTTGCCATTCTGAGCTGAATAAGCCTCAAAACCCTGCGAAAACCTCTTATTCACACAGTTACATTACTCACTGTGCACAAAAGAGGGGAAAGGACTCCCGACAGGAAATGATGGGTTTCAACCATAATGCTTGTTTATTATAATAGAAATTAAAAATCTTTCATGTCCGGTGGCTGAGTTCTAAGTTTGTCTTGTCCTGGTCAGAGAATGCACTATTTGGCCATTCTGAGCTGAATAAGCCTCAAAACCCTGCGAAAACCTCTTATTCACACAGTTACATTACTCACTGTGCACAAAAGAGGGAAAGGACTCCCGACAGGAAATGATGGGTTTCAACCATAATGCTTGTTTATTATAATAGAAATTAAAATCTTTCATGTCCGGTGGCTGAGTTCTAAGTTTGTCTTGTCCTGGTCAGAGAATGCACTATTTGGCCATTCTGAGCTGAATAAGCCTCAAAACCCTGCGAAAACCTCTTATTCACACAGTTACATTACTCACTGTGCACAAAAGAGGGGAAAGGACTCCCGACAGGAATGATGGGTTTCAACCATAATGCTTGTTTATTATAAAATAAAATCTTTCATGTCCGGGGGCTGAGTTCTAAGTTTGTCTTGTCCTGGTCAGAGAATGCACTATTTGGCCATTCTGAGCTGAATAAGCCTCAAAAACCCTGCGAAAACCTCTTATTCACACAGTTACATTACTCACTGTGCACAAAAGAGGGGAAAGGACTCCCGACAGGAAATGGTGGGTTTCAACCATAATGCTTGTTTATTATAATAGAAATTAAATCTTTCATGTCCGGGTGGCTGAGTTCTAAGTTTGTCTTGTCCTGGTCAGAGAATGCACTATTTGGCCATTCTGAGCTGAATAAGCCTCAAAACCCTGCGAAAACCTCTTATTCACACAGTTACATTACTCACTGTGCACAAAAGAGGGGAAAGGACTCCCGACAGGAAATGATGGGTTTCAACCATAATGCTTGTTTATAATATTCTAAATAAAAATCTTTCATGTCCGTGTGGCTGAGTTCTAAGTTTGTCTTGTCCTGGTCAGAGAATGCACTATTTGGCCATTCTGAGCTGAATAAGCCTCAAAACCCTGCGAAAACCTCTTATTCACACAGTTACATTACTCACTGTGCACAAAAGAGGGGAAAGGACTCCCGACAGGAAATGATGGGTTTCAACCATAATGCTTGTTTATTATAATAGAAATTAAAAATCTTTCATGTCCGGTGGCTGAGTTCTAAGTTTGTCTTGTCCTGGTCAGAGAATGCACTATTTGGCCATTCTGAGCTGAATAAGCCTCAAAACCCTGCGAAAACCTCTTATTCACACAGTTACATTACTCACTGTGCACAAAAGAGGGGAAAGGACTCCCGACAGGAAATGATGGGTTTCAACCATAATGCTTGTTTATTATAATAGAAATTAAAATCTTTCATGTCCGGTGGCTGAGTTCTAAGTTTGTCTTGTCCTGGTCAGAGAATGCACTATTTGGCCATTCTGAGCTGAATAAGCCTCAAAACCCTGCGAAAACCTCTTATTCACACAGTTACATTACTCACTGTGCACAAAAGAGGGGAAAGGACTCCCGACAGGAAATGATGGGTTTCAACCATAATGCTTGTTTATTATAATAAAAGAATCTTTCATGTCCGGCTGAGTTCTAAGTTTGTCTTGTCCTGGTCAGAGAATGCACTATTTGGCCATTCTGAGCTGAATAAGCCTCAAAACCCTGCGAAAACCTCTTATTCACACAGTTACATTACTCACTGTGCACAAAAGAGGGGAAAGGACTCCCGACAGGAAATGGTGGGTTTCAACCATAATGCTTGTTTATTATAATAGAAATTAAAATCTTTCATGTCCGGTGGCTGAGTTCTAAGTTTGTCTTGTCCTGGTCAGAGAATGCACTATTTGGCCATTCTGAGCTGAATAAGCCTCAAAACCCTGCGAAAACCTCTTATTCACACAGTTACATTACTCACTGTGCACAAAAGAGGGGAAAGGACTCCCGACAGGAAATGATGGGTTTCAACCATAATGCTTGTTTATTATAATAGAAATTAAAATCTTTCATGTCCGGTGGCTGAGTTCTAAGTTTGTCTTGTCCTGGTCAGAGAATGCACTATTTGGCCATTCTGAGCTGAATAAGCCTCAAAACCCTGCGAAAACCTCTTATTCACACAGTTACATTACTCACTGTGCACAAAAGAGGGGAAAGGACTCCCGACAGGAAATGATGGGTTTCAACCATAATGCTTGTTTATTATAATAGAAATTAAGAATCTTTCATGTCCGTGGCTGAGTTCTAAGTTTGTCTTGTCCTGGTCAGAGAATGCACTATTTGGCCATTCTGAGCTGAATAAGCCTCAAAACCCTGCGAAAACCTCTTATTCACACAGTTACATTACTCACTGTGCACAAAGAGGGGAAAGGACTCCCGACAGGAAATGGTGGGTTTCAACCATAATGCTTGTTTATTATAATAGAAATTAAAAATCTTTCATGTCCGGTGGCTGAGTTCTAAGTTTGTCTTGTCCTGGTCAGAGAATGCACTATTTGGCCATTCTGAGCTGAATAAGCCTCAAAACCCTGCGAAAACCTCTTATTCACACAGTTACATTACTCACTGTGCACAAAAGAGGGAAAAGGACTCCCGACAGGAAATGATGGGTTTCAACCATAATGCTTGTTTATTATAATAGAAATTAAATCTTTCATGTCCGGTGGCTGAGTTCTAAGTTTGTCTTGTCCTGGTCAGAGAATGCACTATTTGGCCATTCTGAGCTGAATAAGCCTCAAAACCCTGCGAAAACCTCTTATTCACACAGTTACATTACTCACTGTGCACAAAAGAGGGGAAAGGACTCCCGACAGGAAATGATGGGTTTCAACCATAATGCTTGTTTATTATAATAGAAATTAAAAATCTTTCATGTCCGGGTGGCTGAGTTCTAAGTTTGTCTTGTCCTGGTCAGAGAATGCACTATTTGGCCATTCTGAGCTGAATAAGCCTCAAAACCCTGCGAAAACTCTTATTCACACAGTTACATTACTCACTGTGCACAAAAGAGGGGAAAGGACTCCCGACAGGAAATGATGGGTTTCAACCATAATGCTTGTTTATTATAATAGAAATTAAAATCTTTCATGTCCGGTGGCTGAGTTCTAAGTTTGTCTTGTCCTGGTCAGAGAATGCACTATTTGGCCATTCTGAGCTGAATAAGCCTCAAAACCCTGCGAAAACCTCTTATTCACACAGTTACATTACTCACTGTGCACAAAAGAGGGGAAAGGACTCCCGACAGGAAATGATGGGTTTCAACCATAATGCTTGTTTATAATAGAAATTAAAATCTTTCATGTCCGGGGCTGAGTTCTAAGTTTGTCTTGTCCTGGTCAGAGAATGCACTATTTGGCCATTCTGAGCTGAATAAGCCTCAAAACCCTGCGAAAACCTCTTATTCACACAGTTACATTACTCACTGTGCACAAAAGAGGGGAAAGGACTCCCGACAGGAATGATGGGTTTCAACCATAATGCTTGTTTATAATAAAATTAAAATCTTTCATGTCCGGGGCTGAGTTCTAAGTTTGTCTTGTCCTGGTCAGAGAATGCACTATTTGGCCATTCTGAGCTGAATAAGCCTCAAAACCCTGCGAAAACCTCTTATTCACACAGTTACATTACTCACTGTGCACAAAAGAGGGGAAAGGACTCCCGACAGGAATGATGGGTTTCAACCATAATGCTTGTTTATTATAATAGAAATAAAATCTTTCATGTCCGGGTGGCTGAGTTCTAAGTTTGTCTTGTCCTGGTCAGACAATGCACTATTTGGCCATTCTGAGCTGAATAAGCCTCAAAACCCTGCGAAAACCTCTTATTCACACAGTTACATTACTCTCACTGTGCACAAAAGAGGGGAAAGGACTCCCGACAGGAAATGATGGGTTTCAACCATAATGCTTGTTTATTATAATAGAAATTAAATCTTTCATGTCCGGTGGCTGAGTTCTAAGTTTGTCTTGTCCTGGTCAGAGAATGCACTATTTGGCCATTCTGAGCTGAATAAGCCTCAAAACCCTGCGAAAACCTCTTATTCACACAGTTACATTACTCACTGTGCACAAAAGAGGGGAAAGGACTCCCGACAGGAAAATGATGGGTTTCAACCATAATGCTTGTTTATTATAATAGAAATTAAGCATCTTTCATGTCCGTGTGGCTGAGTTCTAAGTTTGTCTTGTCCTGGGTCATGAGAATGCAGCTATTTAGGCCATTCTGAGCTGAATAAGCCTCAAAACCCTGCGAAAACCTCTTATTCACACAGTTACATTACTCACTGTGCACAAAAGAGCGGGAAAGGACTCGCCGACAGGAAATGATGGGTTTCAACCATAATGCTTGTTTATTATAATAGATAATAAGCATCTTTCATGTCCGTGTGGCTGAGTTCTAAGTTTGTCTTGTCCTGGTCAGACAATGCAGCTATTTGGCCATTCTGAGCTGAATAAGCCTCAAAACCCTGCGAAAACCTCTTATTCACACAGTTACATTACTCACTGTGCACAAAAAGAGGGGAAAGGAACTCCGACAGGAAATGGATGGGTTTCAACCATAATGCTTGTTTATTATAATAGAAATTAAGCATCTTTCATGTCCGTGTGGCTTGAGTTCTAAGTTTGTCTTGTCCTGGTCAGAGAATGCACTATTTGGCCATTCTGAGCTGAATAAGCCTCAAAACCCTGCGAAAACCTCTTATTCACACAGTTACATTACTCACTGCTGCACAAAAGAGGGGAAAGGACTCCCGACAGGAAATGATGGGTTTCAACCATAATGGCTTGTTTATTATAATAGAAATTAAAGCATTTCATGTCCGTGTGGCTGAGTTCTAAGTTTGTCTTGTCCCTGGTCAGAGAATGCACGTATTTGGCCATTCTGAGCTGAATAAGCCTCAAAACCCTGCGAAAACCTCTTATTCACACAGTTACATTACTCACTGTGCACAAAAGAGGGGAAAGGACTCCCGACAGGAAATGATGGGTTTCAACCATAATGCTTGTTTATAAATATTTAAATTAAAATCTTTCATGTCCGTGTGGCTGAGTTCTAAGTTTGTCTTGTCCTGGTCAGAGAATGCACTATTTGGCCATTCTGAGCTGAATAAGCCTCAAAACCCTGCGAAAACCTCTTATTCACACAGTTACATTACTCACTGTGCACAAAAAGAGGGAAAGGACTCCCGACAGGAAATGATGGGTTTCAACCATAATGCTTGTTTATTATAATAGAAATTAAAATCTTTCATGTCCGTGTGGCTGAGTTCTAAGTTTGTCTTGTCCTGGTCAGAGAATGCACTATTTGGCCATTCTGAGCTGAATAAGCCTCAAAACCCTGCGAAAACCTTATTCACACAGTTACATTACTCACTGTGCACAAAAGAGGGGAAAGGACTCCCGACAGGAAATGATGGGTTTCAACCATAATGCTTGTTTACTAATATTCTAATAAAATCTTTCATGTCCGGGGCTGAGTTCTAAGTTTGTCTTGTCCTGGTCAGAGAATGCACTATTTGGCCATTCTGAGCTGAATAAGCCTCAAAACCCTGCGAAAACCTCTTATTCACACAGTTACATTACTCACTGTGCACAAAAGAGGGAAAAGGACTCCCGACAGGAAATGATGGGTTTCAACCATAATGCTTGTTTATATAATAGAAATTAAATCTTTCATGTCCGGTGGCTGAGTTCTAAGTTTGTCTTCCTGGTCAGAGAATGCACTATTTGGCCATTCTGAGCTGAATAAGCCTCAAAACCCTGCGAAAACCTCTTATTCACACAGTTACATTACTCACTGTGCACAAAAGAGGGAAAGGACTCCCGACAGGAAATGATGGGTTTCAACCATAATGCTTGTTTATTATATAGAAATTAAATCTTTCATGTCCGGTGGCTGAGTTCTAAGTTTGTCTTGTCCTGGTCAGAGAATGCACTATTTGGCCATTCTGAGCTGAATAAGCCTCAAAACCCTGCGAAAACCTCTTATTCACACAGTTACATTACTCACTGTGCACAAAAGAGGGGAAAGGACTCCCGACAGGAAATGATGGGTTTCAACCATAATGCTTGTTTATATATTCTAAAATAAAATCTTTCATGTCCGGGGCTGAGTTCTAAGTTTGTCTTGTCCTGGTCAGAGAATGCACTATTTGGCCATTCTGAGCTGAATAAGCCTCAAAACCCTGCGAAAACCTCTTATTCACACAGTTACATTACTCACTGTGCACAAAAGAGGGGAAAGGACTCCCGACAGGAATGGTGGGTTTCAACCATAATGCTTGTTTATTATAATAGAAATTAAAAATCTTTCATGTCCGGGTGGCTGAGTTCTAAGTTTGTCTTGTCCTGGTCAGAGAATGCACTATTTGGCCATTCTGAGCTGAATAAGCCTCAAAACCCTGCGAAAACCTCTTATTCACACAGTTACATTACTCACTGTGCACAAAAGAGGGGAAAGGACTCCCGACAGGAAATGATGGGTTTCAACCATAATGCTTGTTTATTATAATAGAAATTAAAATCTTTCATGTCCGGTGGCTGAGTTCTAAGTTTGTCTTGTCCTGGTCAGAGAATGCACTATTTGGCCATTCTGAGCTGAATAAGCCTCAAAACCCTGCGAAAACCTCTTATTCACACAGTTACATTACTCACTGTGCACAAAAGAGGGGAAAGGACTCCCGACAGGAATGATGGGTTTCAACCATAATGCTTGTTTTATATTAGAAATTAAAAATCTTTCATGTCCGTGGGCTGAGTTCTAAGTTTGTCTTGTCCTGGTCAGAGAATGCACTATTTGGCCATTCTGAGCTGAATAAGCCTCAAAACCCTGCGAAAACCTCTTATTCACACAGTTACATTACTCACTGTGCACAAAAAAGAGGGGAAAGGACTCCCGACAGGAAATGATGGGTTTCAACCATAATGCTTGTTTATTATATAGAAATTAAAATCTTTCATGTCCGGGTGGCTGAGTTCTAAGTTTGTCTTGTCCTGGTCAGAGAATGCACTATTTGGCCATTCTGAGCTGAATAAGCCTCAAAACCCTGCGAAAACCTCTTATTCACACAGTTACATTACTCACTGTGCACAAAAGAGGGAAAGGACTCCCGACAGGAAATGATGGGTTTCAACCATAATGCTTGTTTATTATAATAGAAATTAAAAATCTTTCATGTCCGGTGGCTGAGTTCTAAGTTTGTCTTGTCCTGGTCAGAGAATGCACTATTTGGCCATTCTGAGCTGAATAAGCCTCAAAACCCTGCGAAAACCCTCTTATTCACACAGTTACATTACTCACTGTGCACAAAAGAGGGGAAAGGACTCCCGACAGGAAATGATGGGTTTCAACCATAATGCTTGTTTATAATAAATTAAAATCTTTCATGTCCGGGGCTGAGTTCTAAGTTTGTCTTGTCCTGGTCAGAATGCACTATTTGGCCATTCTGAGCTGAATAAGCCTCAAAACCCTGCGAAAACCTCTTATTCACACAGTTACATTACTCACTGTGCACAAAAGAGGGGAAAGGACTCCCGACAGGAAATGATGGGTTTCAACCATAATGCTTGTTTATTATAATAGAAATTAAATCTTTCATGTCCGGTGGCTGAGTTCTAAGTTTGTCTTGTCCTGGTCAGAGAATGCACTATTTGGCCATTCTGAGCTGAATAAGCCTCAAAACCCTGCGAAAACCTCTTATTCACACAGTTACATTACTCACTGTGCACAAAAGAGGGGAAAGGACTCCCGACAGGAAATGATGGGTTTCAACCATAATGCTTGTTTATAATAGAAAAATCTTTCATGTCCGTGGGCTGAGTTCTAAGTTTGTCTTGTCCTGGTCAGAGAATGCACTATTTGGCCATTCTGAGCTGAATAAGCCTCAAAACCCTGCGAAAACCTCTTATTCACACAGTTACATTACTCACTGTGCACAAAAGAGGGGAAAGGACTCCCGACAGGAAATGATGGGTTTCAACCATAATGCTTGTTTATTAAATAGAAATTAAATCTTTCATGTCCGGTGGCTGAGTTCTAAGTTTGTCTTGTCCTGGTCAGAGAATGCACTATTTGGCCATTCTGAGCTGAATAAGCCTCAAAACCCTGCGAAAACCTCTTATTCACACAGTTACATTACTCACTGTGCACAAAAGAGGGGAAAGGACTCCCGACAGGAATGATGGGTTTCAACCATAATGCTTGTTTATTATAATAGAAATTAAATCTTTCATGTCCGGTGGCTGAGTTCTAAGTTTGTCTTGTCCTGGTCAGAGAATGCACTATTTGGCCATTCTGAGCTGAATAAGCCTCAAAACCCTGCGAAAACCTCTTATTCACACAGTTACATTACTCACTGTGCACAAAAGAGGGGAAAGGACTCCCGACAGGAAATGATGGGTTTCAACCATAATGCTTGTTTATTATAATAGAAATTAAAATCTTTCATGTCCGGTGGCTGAGTTCTAAGTTTGTCTTGTCCTGGTCAGAGAATGCACTATTTGGCCATTCTGAGCTGAATAAGCCTCAAAACCCTGCGAAAACCTCTTATTCACACAGTTACATTACTCACTGTGCACAAAAGAGGGGAAAGGACTCCCGACAGGAAATGATGGGTTTCAACCATAATGCTTGTTTATAATATAAATTAAATCTTTCATGTCCGGGTGGCTGAGTTCTAAGTTTGTCTTGTCCTGGTCAGAGAATGCACTATTTGGCCATTCTGAGCTGAATAAGCCTCAAAACCTGCGAAAACCTCTTATTCACACAGTTACATTACTCACTGTGCACAAAAGAGGGGAAAGGACTCCGACAGGAAATGATGGGTTTCAACCATAATGCTTGTTTATAATATTCTAAAAATCTTTCATGTCCGGGTGGCTGAGTTCTAAGTTTGTCTTGTCCTGGTCAGAGAATGCACTATTTGGCCATTCTGAGCTGAATAAGCCTCAAAACCCTGCGAAAACCTCTTATTCACACAGTTACATTACTCACTGTGCACAAAAGAGGGAAAGGACTCCCGACAGGAAATGATGGGTTTCAACCATAATGCTTGTTTATATAATAGAAATTAAAATCTTTCATGTCCGGTGGCTGAGTTCTAAGTTTGTCTTGTCCTGGTCAGAGAATGCACTATTTGGCCATTCTGAGCTGAATAAGCCTCAAAACCCTGCGAAAACCTCTTATTCACACAGTTACATTACTCACTGTGCACAAAAGAGGGGAAAGGACTCCCGACAGGAAATGATGGGTTTCAACCATAATGCTTGTTTATTATAATAGAAATTAAGCATCTTTCATGTCCGGTGGCTGAGTTCTAAGTTTGTCTTGTCCTGGTCAGAGAAATGCACTATTTGGCCATTCTGAGCTGAATAAGCCTCAAAACCCTGCGAAAACCTCTTATTCACACAGTTACATTACTCACTGTGCACAAAAAGAGGGGAAAGGACTCCCGACAGGAAATGATGGGTTTCAACCATAATGCTTGTTTAT
>NW_026117938.1:0-20144 GCF_001640805.2 Lates calcarifer
TTGCTTGGACACAAACCTCTTGTGAGCAAGGATAAAACTCCAAAAACCTTTTCTGGTATAACTGGAGAAATCCTTGGGAAAAAACACATAAGAGGGGCCCTCTTCCAAGCCTGAAGGTGTCTTGACAGTAAGAAAATGAGTTTGTTTCAACACAAACTTCTTGTGAGCAAGGAAAAATCCTCAAAAAAGTGTTTTTGGTAAAATGGAGAACTCCTGGGAAAGAAATATACACCAGGGATCCTTTTGAAAGGCTTGAGAGTGTCTTGACGGTAAAAAAATTAGTTTGGACAAAAATCTCCTGTGAGTCGCTGAAAAGTCCACAAAATGTTATCGCTAAAATTGTAGAAATGTGTGGGAAGAAAGTTGCACGAGAAACCCTCTCCCTGGGTTTGCAGGCAACTTGACGGTAACGACGACGCAAATGATGATGACCGTTTTCGCAATAAAATTAGAAAAAACTGTTTCGACATCGTCAGTCAATGAGTAAAGAAAAATGTCCAAAATTAGTTTCTGGTAAAATTGAAGAAATCCTGGGGGGAAATACATTTTTTTTTGTTTTGTTTTTGGTTTTTTTGGAGACTTTTTGTTGCTCAGAAAAAGTTAGATGATGAGTTTGCTTGGACACAAACCTCTTGTGAGCAAGGATAAAACTCCAAAAACCTTTTCTGGTATAACTGGAGAAATCCTTGGGAAGAAACACATAAGAAGGGCCCTCTTCCAAGGCCTGAAGGTGTCTTGACAGTAAGAAAATGAGTTTGTTTCAACACAAACTTCTTGTGAGCAAGGAAAAATCCTCAAAAAAGTGTTTTTGGTAAAATTGGAGAACTCCTGGGAAAGAAATATACACCAGGGATCCTTTTGAAAGGCTTGAGAGTGTCTTGACGGTAAGAAAATTAGTTTGGACAAAAATCTCCTGTGAGTCGCTGAAAAGTCCACAAAATGTTATCGCTAAAATTGTAGAAATGTGTGGGAAGAAAGTTGCACGAGAAACCCTCTCCCTGGGTTTGCAGGCAACTTGACGGTAACGACGACGCAAATGATGATGACCGTTTTCGCAATAAAATTAGAAAAAACTGTTTCGACATCGTCAGTCAATGAGTAAAGAAAAATGTCCAAAATTAGTTTCTGGTAAAATTGAAGAAATCCTGGGGGAGAAATACATTTTTTTTTGTTTTGTTTTTGTTTTTGTTTTTTGGAGACTTTTTGTTGCTCAGAAGAAGTTAGATGATGAGTTTGCTTGGACACAAACCTCTTGTGAGCAAGGATAAAACTCCAAAAACCTTTTCTGGTATAACTGGAGAAATCCTTGGGAAGAAACACATAAGAGGGGCCCTCTTCCAAGGCCTGAAGGTGTCTTGACAGTAAGAAAATGAGTTTGTTTCAACACAAACTTCTTGTGAGCAAGGAAAAATCCTCAAAAAAGTGTTTTTGGTAAAATTGGAGAACTCCTGGAAAAAATATACACCAGGGATCCTTTTGAAAGGCTTGAGAGTGTCTTGACGGTAAGAAAATTAGTTTGGACAAAAAATCTCCTGTGAGTCGCTGAAAAGTCCACAAAATGTTATCGCTAAAATTGTAGAAATGTGTGGGAAGAAAGTTGCACGAGAAACCCTCTCCCTGGGTTTGCAGGCAACTTGACGGTAACGACGACGCAAATGATGATGACCGTTTTCGCAATAAAATTAGGAAAAAACTGTTTCGACATCGTCAGTCAATGAGTAAAGAAAAATGTCCAAAATTAGTTTCTGGTAAAATTGAAGAAATCCTGGGGGAGAAATACATTTTTTTGTTTTTGTTTTTGTTTTTGTTTTTTTGAGACTTTTGCTCAGAAGAAGTTAGATGATGAGTTTGCTTGGACACAAACCTCTTGTGAGCAAGGATAAAACTCCAAAAACCTTTTCTGGTATAACTGGAGAAATCCTTGGGAAGAAACACATAAGGGGGCCCTCTTCCAAGGCCTGAAGGTGTCTTGACAGTAAGAAAATGAGTTTGTTTCAACACAAACTTCTTGTGAGCAAGAAAAATCCTCAAAAAAGTGTTTTTGGTAAAATTGGAGAACTCCTGGGAAAGAAATATACACCAGGGATCCTTTTGAAAGGCTTGAGAGTGTCTTGACGGTAAAAAAATTAGTTTGGACAAAAATCTCCTGTGAGTCGCTGAAAAGTCCACAAAATGTTATCGCTAAAATGTAGAAATGTGTGGGAAGAAAGTTACGAGAACCCTCTCCCTGGGTTTGCAGGCAACTTGACGGTAACGACGACGCAAATGATGATGACCGTTTTCGCAATAAAATTAGAAAAAACTGTTTCGACATCGTCAGTCAATGAGTAAAGAAAAATGTCCAAAATTAGTTTCTGGTAAAATTGAAGAAATCCTGGGGAGAAATACATTTTTTTTGTTTTTGTTTTGTTTTGTTTTTTTGGAGACTTTTTGTTGCTCAGAAGAAGTTAGATGATGAGTTTGCTTGGACACAAACCTCTTGTGAGCAAGGATAAAACTCCAAAAACCTTTTCTGGTATAACTGGAAAATCCTTGGAAGAAACACATAAGAGGGGCCCTCTTCCAAGGCCTGAAGGTGTCTTGACAGTAAGAAAATGAGTTTGTTTCAACACAAACTTCTTGTGAGCAAGGAAAAATCCTCAAAAAAGTGTTTTTGTAAAATTGGAGAACTCCTGGAAAGAAATATACACCAGGGATCCTTTTGAAAGGCTTGAGAGTGTCTTGACGGTAAGAAAATTAGTTTGGACAAAAATCTCCTGTGAGTCGCTGAAAAGTCCACAAAATGTTATCGCTAAAATTGTAGAAATGTGTGGGAAGAAAGTTGCACGAGAAACCCTCTCCCTGGGTTTGCAGGCAACTTGACGGTAACGACGACGCAAATGATGATGACCGTTTTCGCAATAAAATTAGAAAAAACTGTTTCGACATCGTCAGTCAATGAGTAAAGAAAAATGTCCAAAATTAGTTTCTGGTAAAATTGAAGAAATCCTGGGGGAGAAATACATTTTTGTTTTTGTTTTGTTTTTGTTTTTTTGGAGACTTTTTGTTGCTCAGAAGAAGTTAGATGATGAGTTTGCTTGGACACAAACCTCTTGTGAGCAAGGATAAAACTCCAAAAACCTTTTCTGGTATAACTGGAGAAATCCTTGGGAAGAAACACATAAGAGGGCCCTCTTCCAAGGCCTGAAGGTGTCTTGACAGTAAGAAAATGAGTTTGTTTCAACACAAACTTCTTGTGAGCAAGGAAAAATCCTCAAAAAAGTGTTTTTGGTAAAATTGGAGAACTCCTGGGAAAGAAATATACACCAGGGATCCTTTGAAAGGCTTGAGAGTGTCTTGACGGTAAGAAAATTAGTTTGGACAAAAATCTCCTGTGAGTCGCTGAAAAGTCCACAAAATGTTATCGCTAAAATTGTAGAAATGTGTGGGAAGAAAGTTGCACGAGAAACCCTCTCCCTGGGTTTGCAGGCAACTTGACGGTAACGACGACGCAAATGATGATGACCGTTTTCGCAATAAAATTAAAAAAACTGTTTCGACATCGTCAGTCAATGAGTAAAGAAAAATGTCCAAATTAGTTTCTGGTAAAATTGAAGAAATCCTGGGAGAAATACATTTTTTTTTGTTTTTTTGTTTTGTTTTTTTGGAGACTTTTTGTTGCTCAGAAAAAGTTAGATGATGAGTTTGCTTGGACACAAACCTCTTGTGAGCAAGGATAAAACTCCAAAAACCTTTTCTGGTATAACTGGAGAAATCCTTGGAAGAAACACATAAGAGGGGCCCTCTTCCAAGGCCTGAAGGTGTCTTGACAGTAAGAAAATGAGTTTGTTTCAACACAAACTTCTTGTGAGCAAGGAAAAATCCTCAAAAAAGTGTTTTTGGTAAAATTGGAGAACTCCTGGGAAAGAAATATACACCAGGGATCCTTTTGAAAGGCTTGAGAGTGTCTTGACGGTAAGAAAATTAGTTTGGACAAAAATCTCCTGTGAGTCGCTGAAAAGTCCACAAAATGTTATCGCTAAAATTGTAGAAATGTGTGGAAGAAAGTTGCACGAGAAACCCTCTCCCTGGTTTGCAGGCAACTTGACGGTAACGACGACGCAAATGATGATGACCGTTTTCGCAATAAAATTAGAAAAAACTGTTTCGACATCGTCAGTCAATGAGTAAAGAAAAATGTCCAAAATTAGTTTCTGGTAAAATTGAAGAAATCCTGGGGAGAAATACATTTTTTTTGTTTTTGTTTTTTTGTTGTTTGTTTTTTTGGAGACTTTTTGTTGCTCAGAAGAAGTTAGATGAATGAGTTTGCCTTGGACACAAACCTCTTGTGAGCAAGGATAAAACTCCAAAAACCTTTTCTGGTATAACTGGAAAAATCCTTGGGGAAGAAACACATAAGAGGGGCCCTCTTCCAAGGCCTGGAAGGTGTCTTGACAGTAAGAAAATGAGTTTGTTTCAACACAAACTTCTTGTGAGCAAGGAAAAATCCTCAAAAAAAGTGTTTTTTGGTAAAGATTGGAGAACTCCTGGGAAAGAAATATACACCAGGGGATCCTTTTGAAAGGCTTGGAGAGTGTCTTGACGGTAAGAAAATTAGTTTGGACAAAAATCTCCTGTGAGTCGCTGGAAAAGTCCACAAAATGTTATCGCTAAAATTGTAGAAATGTGTGGGAAGAAAGTTGCACGAGAAACCCTCTCCCTGGGTTTGCAGGCAACTTGACGGTAACGACGACGCAAATGATGATGACCGTTTTCGCAATAAAATTAGGAAAAAACTGTTTCGACATCGGTCAGTCAATGAGTAAAGAAAAATGTCCAAAATTAGTTTCTGGGTAAAATTGAAGAAATCCTGGGGGAGAAATACATTTTTTTTTGTTTTTGTTTTTGTTTTTGTTTTTTTGGAGACTTTTTGTTGCTCAGAAGAAGTTAGATGGATGAGTTTGCTTGGACACAAAACCTCTTGTGAGCAAGGATAAAACTCCAAAAACCTTTTCTGGTATAACTGGAGAAATCCTTGGGAAGAAACACATAAGAGGGGCCCTCTTCCAAGGCCTGAAGGTGTCTTGACAGTAAGAAAATGAGTTTGGTTTCAACACAAACTTCTTGTGAGCAAGGAAAAATCTCAAAAAAGTGTTTTTGGTAAAATTGGAGAACTCCTGGGAAAGAAATATACACCAGGGATCCTTTTGAAAGGCTTGAGGAGTGTCTTGACGGTAAGAAAATTAGTTTGGACAAAAAATCTCCTGTGAGTCGCTGAAAAGTCCACAAAATGTTATCGCTAAAATTGTAGAAATGTGTGGGAAGAAAGTTGCACGAGAAACCCTCTCCCTGGGTTTGCAGGCAACTTGACGGTAACGACGACGCAAATGATGATGACCGTTTTCGCAATAAAATTAGGAAAAAACTGTTTCGACATCGTCAGTCAATGAAAGAAAAATGTCCAAAATTAGTTTCTGGTAAAATTGAAGAAATCCTGGGGAGAAATACATTTTTTTTTTTTTTTTTTTTTTTTGGAGACTTTTTGTTGCTCAGAAGAAGTTAGATGATGAGTTTGCTTGGACACAAACCTCTTGTGAGCAAGGATAAAACTCCAAAAACCTTTTCTGGTATAACTGGAGAAATCCTTGGGAAGAAACACATAAGAGGGCCCTCTTCCAAGGCCTGAAGGTGTCTTGACAGTAAGAAAATGAGTTTGTTTCAACACAAACTTCTTGTGAGCAAGGAAAAATCCTCAAAAAAGTGTTTTTGGTAAAATTGGAGAACTCCTGGGAAAGAAATATACACCAGGGATCCTTTTGAAAGGCTTGAGAGTGTCTTGACGGTAAGAAAATTAGTTTGGACAAAAATCTCCTGTGAGTCGCTGAAAAGTCCACAAAATGTTATCGCTAAAATTGTAGAAATGTGTGGGAAGAAAGTTGCACGAGAAAACCCTCTCCCTGGGTTTGCAGGCAACTTGACGGTAACGACGACGCAAATGATGATGACCGTTTTCGCAATAAAATTAGAAAAACTGTTTCGACATCGTCAGTCAATGAGTAAAGAAAAATGTCCAAAATTAGTTTCTGGTAAAATTGAAGAAATCCTGGGGGAGAAATACATTTTTTTTTTTTTGTTTTTGTTTTTTTTTTTTTGGAGACTTTTGTTGCTCAGAAGAAGTTAGATGATGAGTTTGCTTGGACACAAACCTCTTGTGAGCAAGGATAAAACTCCAAAAACCTTTTCTGGTATAACTGGAGAAATCCTTGGGAAGAAACACATAAGAGGGCCCTCTTCCAAGGCCTGAAGGTGTCTTGACAGTAAGAAAATGAGTTTGTTTCAACACAAACTTCTTGTGAGCAAGGAAAAATCCTCAAAAAGTGTTTTTGGTAAAATTGGAGAACTCCTGGGAAAGAAATATACACCAGGGATCCTTTTGAAAGGCTTGAGAGTGTCTTGACGGTAAGAAAATTAGTTTGGACAAAAATCTCCTGTGAGTCGCTGAAAAGTCCACAAAATGTTATCGCTAAAATTGTAGAAATGTGTGGGAAGAAAGTTGCACGAGAAACCCTCTCCCTGGGTTTGCAGGCAACTTGACGGTAACGACGACGCAAATGATGATGACCGTTTTCGCAATAAAATTAGGAAAAAACTGTTTCGACATCGTCAGTCAATGAGTAAAGAAAAATGTCCAAAATTAGTTTCTGGTAAAATTGAAGAAATCCTGGGGAGAAATACATTTTTTTTTTTTGTTTTTTTTGTTTTTTTGGAGACTTTTGTTGCTCAGAAGAAGTTAGATGATGAGTTTGCTTGGACACAAACCTCTTGTGAGCAAGGATAAAACTCCAAAAACCTTTTCTGGTATAACTGGAGAAATCCTTGGGAAGAAACATAAGAGGGGCCCTCTTCCAAGGCCTGAAGGTGTCTTGACAGTAAAGAAATGAGTTTGTTTCAACAAAACTTCTTGTGAGCAAGGAAAAATCCTCAAAAAAGTGTTTGGTAAAATTGGAGAACTCCTGGGAAAGAAATATACACCAGGGATCCTTTTGAAAGGCTTGAGAGTGTCTTGACGGTAAGAAAATTAGTTTGGACAAAAATCTCCTGTGAGTCGCTGAAAAGTCCACAAAATGTTATCGCTAAAATTGTAGAAATGTGTGGGAAGAAAGTTGCACGAGAAACCCTCTCCCTGGGTTTGCAGGCAACTTGACGGTAACGACGACGCAAATGATGATGACCGTTTCGCAATAAAATTAGGAAAAAACTGTTTCGACATCGTCAGTCAATGAGTAAAGAAAAATGTCCAAAATTAGTTTCTGGTAAAATTGAAGAAATCCTGGGGGAGAAATACATTTTTTTTTGTTTTTGTTTTTTGGGTTTTTTTTGGAGACTTTTTGTTGCTCATAAAAAGTTAGATGATGAGTTTGCTTGGACACAAACCTCTTGTGAGCAAGGATAAAACTCCAAAAACCTTTTCTGGTATAACTGGAGAAATCCTTGGGAAGAAACACATAAGAGGGGCCCTCTTCCAAGGCCTGAAGGTGTCTTGACAGTAAGAAAATGAGTTTGTTTCAACACAAACTTCTTGTGAGCAAGGAAAAATCCTCAAAAAAGTGTTGTTTGGTAAAATTGGAGAACTCCCTGGGAAAGAAATATACACCAGGGATCCTTTTGAAAGGCTTGAGAGTGTCTTGACGGTAAGAAAATTAGTTTGGACAAAAATCTCCTGTGAGTCGCTGAAAAGTCCACAAAATGTTATCGCTAAAATTGTAGAAATGTGTGGGAAGAAAGTTGCACGAGAAACCCTCTCCCTGGGTTTGCAGGCAACTTGACGGTAACGACGACGCAAATGATGATGACCGTTTTCGCAATAAAATTAGAAAAAACTGTTTCGACATCGTCAGTCAATGAGTAAAGAAAAATGTCCAAAATTAGTTTCTGGTAAAATTGAAGAAATCCTGGGGGAGAAATACATTTTTTTTGTTTTTGTTTTTGTTTTTGTTTTTTTGGAGACTTTTTGTTGCTCAGAAGAAGTTAGATGATGAGTTTGCTTGGACACAAACCTCTTGTGAGCAAGGATAAAACTCCAAAAACCTTTTCTGGTATAACTGGAGAAATCCTTGGGAAGAAACACATAAGAGGGCCCTCTTCCAAGGCCTGAAGGTGTCTTGACAGTAAGAAAATGAGTTTGTTTCAACACAAACTTCTTGTGAGCAAGGAAAAATCCTCAAAAAAGTGTTTTTGGTAAAATTGGAGAACTCCTGGGAAGAAATATACACCAGGGATCCTTTTGAAAGGCTTGAGAGTGTCTTGACGGTAAGAAAATTAGTTTGGACAAAAATCTCCTGTGAGTCGCTGAAAAGTCCACAAAATGTTATCGCTAAAATTGTAGAAATGTGTGGGAAGAAAGTTGCACGAGAAACCCTCTCCCTGGGTTTGCAGGCAACTTGACGGTAACGACGACGCAAATGATGATGACCGTTTTCGCAATAAAATTAGGAAAAAACTGTTTCGACATCGTCAGTCAATGAGTAAAGAAAAATGTCCAAAATTAGTTTCTGGTAAAATTGAAGAAATCCTGGGGAGAAATACATTTTTTTGTTTTTGTTTTGTTTTTTTGGAGACTTTTTGTTGCTCATAAGAAGTTAGATGATGAGTTTGCTTGGACACAAACCTCTTGTGAGCAAGGATAAAACTCCAAAAACCTTTTCTGGTATAACTGGAGAAATCCTTGGAAGAAACACATAAGAGGCCCTCTTCCAAGGCCTGAAGGTGTCTTGACAGTAAGAAAATGAGTTTGTTTCAACACAAACTTCTTGTGAGCAAGGAAAAATCCTCAAAAAAGTGTTTTTGGTAAAATTGGAGAACTCCTGGGAAGAAATATACACCAGGGATCCTTTTGAAAGGCTTGAGAGTGTCTTGACGGTAAGAAAATTAGTTTGGACAAAAATCTCCTGTGAGTCGCTGAAAAGTCCACAAAATGTTATCGCTAAAATTGTAGAAATTGTGGAAGAAAGTTGCACGAGAAACCCTCTCCCTGGGTTTGCAGGCAACTTGACGGTAACGACGACGCAAATGATGATGACCGTTTTCGCAATAAAATTAGAAAAAACTGTTTCGACATCGTCAGTCAATGAGTAAAAAAATGTCCAAAAATTAGTTTCTGGTAAAATTGAAGAAATCCTGGGGAGAAATACATTTTTTTTTGTTTTTGTTTTTTTTTTTGGAGACTTTTTGTTGCTCATAAGAAGTTAGATGATGAGTTTGCTTGGACACAAACCTCTTGTGAGCAAGGATAAAACTCCAAAAACCTTTTCTGGTATAACTGGAGAAATCCTTGGGAAGAAACACATAAGAGGGGCCCTCTTCCAAGGCCTGAAGGTGTCTTGACAGTAAGAAAATGAGTTTGTTTCAACACAAACTTCTTGTGAGCAAGGAAAAATCCTCAAAAAAGTGTTTTTGGTAAAATTGGAGAACTCCTGGGAAAGGAAATATACACCAGGGATCCTTTTTGAAAGGCTTGAGAGTGTCTTGACGGTAAGAAAATTAGTTTGGACAAAAATCTCCTGTGAGTCGCTGAAAAGTCCACAAAATGTTATCGCTAAAATTGTAGAAATGTGTGGGAAGAAAGTTGCACGAGAAACCCTCTCCCTGGGTTTGCAGGCAACTTGACGGTAACGACGACGCAAATGATGATGACCGTTTTCGCAATAAAATTAGAAAAAACTGTTTCGACATCGTCAGTCAATGAGTAAAGAAAAATGTCCAAAATTAGTTTCTGGTAAAATTGAAGAATCCTGGGGGAGAAATACATTTTTTTGTTTTTGTTTTTGTTTTTGTTTTTTTTGGAGACTTTTTGTTGCTCAGAAGAAGTTAGATGATGAGTTTGCTTGGACACAAACCTCTTGTGAGCAAGGATAAAACTCCAAAAAACCTTTTCTGGTATAACTGGAGAAATCCTTGGGAAGAAACACATAAGAGGGGCCCTCTTCCAAGGCCTGAAGGTGTCTTGACAGTAAGAAAATGAGTTTGTTTCAACACAAACTTCTTGTGAGCAAGGAAAAATCCTCAAAAAAGTGTTTTTGGTAAAATTGGAGAACTCCTGGGAAGAAAATATACACCAGGGATCCTTTTGAAAGGCTTGAGAGTGTCTTGACGGTAAGAAAATTAGTTTGGACAAAAATCTCCTGTGAGTCGCTGAAAAGTCCACAAAATGTTATCGCTAAAATTGTAGAAATGTGTGGGAAGAAAGTTGCACGAGAAACCCTCTCCCTGGGTTTGCAGGTCAACTTGACGGTAACGACGACGCAAATGATGATGACCGTTTTCGCAATAAAATTAGAAAAAACTGTTTCGACATCGTCAGTCAATGAGTAAAGAAAAATGTCCAAAAATTAGTTTCTGGTAAAATTGAAGAAATCCTGGGGGAGAAATACATTTTTTTTTGTTTTTGTTTTTGGTTGTTTTTTTGGAGACTTTTTGTTGCTCATGAAAGAAGTTAGATGATGAGTTTGCTTGGACACAAACCTCTTGTGAGCAAGGATAAAAACTCCAAAAACCTTTTCTGGTATAACTGGAGAAATCCTTGGGAAGAAACACATAAGAGGGGCCCTCTTCCAAGGCCCTGAAGGTGTCTTGACAGTAAGAAATGAGTTTGTTTCAACACAAACTTCTTGTGAGCAAGGAAAAATCCTCAAAAAAGTGTTTTTGGTAAAATTGGGAGAACTCCTGGGAAAGAAATGATACACCAGGGATCCCTTTGAAAGGCTTGAGAGTGTCTTGACGGTAAGAAAATTAGTTTGGACAAAAATCTCCTGTGAGTCGCTGAAAAGTCCACAAAATGTTATCGCTAAAATTGTAGAAATGTGTGGGAAGAAAGTTGCACGAGAAACCCTCTCCCTGGGTTTGCAGGCAACTTGACGGTAACGACGACGCAAATGATGATGACCGTTTTCGCAATAAAATTAGGAAAAAACTGTTTCGACATCGTCAGTCAATGAGTAAAGAAAAATGTCCAAAATTAGTTTCTGGTAAAATTGAAGAAATCCTGGGGGAGAAATACATTTTTTTGTTTTGTTGTTTTTGTTTTTGTTTTTTTGGAGACTTTTTGTTGCCTCAGAAGAAGTTAGATGATGAGTTTGCTTGGACACAAACCTCTTGTGAGCAAGGATAAAACTCCAAAAACCTTTTCTGGTATAACTGGAGAAATCCTTGGGAAGAAACACATAAGAGGGGCCCTCTTCCAAGGCCTGAAGGTGTCTTGACAGTAAGAAAATGAGTTTGTTTCAACACCAAACTTCTTGTGAGCAAGGAAAAATCCTCAAAAAAGTGTTTTTGGTAAAAATTGGAGAACTCCTGGGAAAGAAATATACACCAGGGATCCTTTTGAAAGGCTTGAGAGTGTCTTGACGTAAGAAAATTAGTTTGGACAAAAATCTCCTGTGAGTCGCTGAAAAGTCCACAAAATGTTATCGCTAAATTGTAGAAATGTGTGGGAAGAAAGTTGCCACGAGAAACCCTCTCCCTGGGTTTGCAGGCAACTTGACGGTAACGACGACGCAAATGATGATGACCGTTTTCCGCCAATAAAATTAGGAAAAAACTGTTTCGAACATCGTCAGTCAATGAGTAAAGAAAAATGTCCAAAATTAGTTTCTGGTAAAATTGAAGAAATCCCTGGGGGAGAAATACATTTTTTTTTTATGTTTTTGTTTTTGTTTTTGTTTTTTTTGGAGACTTTTTGTTGCTCAGAAGAAGTTAGATGATGAGTTTGCTTGGACACAAACCTCTTGTGAGCAAGGATAAAACTCCAAAAACCTTTTCTGGTATAACTGGAGAAATCCTTGGAAGAAACACATAAGAGGGGCCCTCTTCCAAGGCCTGAAGGTGTCTTGACAGTAAGAAAATGAGTTTTGTTTCAACACAACTTCTTGTGAGCAAGGAAAAATCCTCAAAAAAGTGTTTTTGGGTAAAATTGGAGAACTCCTGGGAAAGAAATATACACCAGGGATCCTTTTGAAAGGCTTGAGAGTGTCTTGACGGTAAGAAAATTAGTTTGGACAAAAATCTCCTGTGAGTCGCTGAAAAGTCCACAAAATGTTATCGCCTAAAATTGTAGAAATGTGTGGGAAGAAAGTTGCACGAGAAACCCTCTCCCTGGGTTTGCAGGCAACTTGACGGTAACGGACGACGCAAATGATGATGACCGTTTTCGCAATAAAATTAGGAAAAAACTGTTTCGACATCGTCAGTCAATGAGTAAAGAAAAATGTCCAAAATTAGTTTCTGGTAAAATGAAGAAATCCTGGGGGAGAAATACATTTTTTTTTGTTTTTGTTTTTGTTTTTGTTTTTTTTGGAGACTTTTTGTTGCTCAGAAGAAGTTAGATGATGAGTTTGCTTGGACACAACCTCTTGTGAGCAAGGATAAAACTCCAAAAACCTTTTCTGGTATAACTGGAGAAATCCTTGGAAGAAACACATAAGAGGGGCCCTCTTCCAAGGCCTGAAGGTGTCTTGACAGTAAGAAAATGAGTTTGTTTCAACACAAACTTCTGTGAGCAAGGAAAAATCCTCAAAAAAGTGTTTTTGGTAAAATTGGAGAACTCCTGGGAAAGAAATATACACCAGGGATCCTTTTGAAAGGCTTGAGAGTGTCTTGACGGTAAGAAAATTAGTTTTGGACAAAAATCTCCTGTGAGTCGCTGAAAAAGTCCACAAAATGTTATCGCTAAAATTGTAGAAATGTGTGGGAAGAAAGTTGCACGAGAAACCCTCTCCCTGGGTTTGCAGGCAACTTGACGGTAACGACGACGCAAATGATGATGACCGTTTTCGCAATAAAATTAGGAAAAAACTGTTTCGACATCGTCAGTCAATGAGTAAGAAAAATGTCCAAAATTAGTTTCTGGTAAAATTGAAGAAATCCTGGGGAGAAATACATTTTTTTGTTTTTGTTTTTGGTTTTTTTTTGGAGACTTTTGTTGCTCATAAGAAGTTAGATGATGAGTTTGCTTGGACACAAACCTCTTGTGAGCAAGGATAAAACTCCAAAAACCTTTTCTGGTATAACTGGAGAAATCCTTGGGAAGAAACACATAAAGAGGGCCCTCTTCCAAGGCCTGAAGGTGTCTTGACAGTAAGAAAATGAGTTTGTTTCAACACAAACTTCTTGTGAGCAAGGAAAAATCCTCAAAAAAGTGTTTTTGTAAAATTGGAGAACTCCTGGGAAAGAAATATACACCAGGGATCTTTTGAAAGGCTTGAAAGTGTCTTGACGGTAAGAAAATTAGTTTGGACAAAAATCTCCTGTGAGTCGCTGAAAAGTCCACAAAATGTTATCGCTAAAATTGTAGAAATGTGTGGGAAGAAAGTTGCACGAGAAACCCTCTCCCTGGGTTTGCAGGCAACTTGACGGTAACGACGACGCAAATGATGATGACCGTTTTCGCAATAAAATTAGAAAAAAACTGTTTCGACATCGTCAGTCAATGAGTAAAGAAAAAATGTCCAAAATTAGTTTCTGGTAAAATTGAAGAAATCCTGGGGGAGAAATACATTTTTTTTGTTTTTGTTTTGTTTTGTTTTTTTTGGAGACTTTTTGTTGCTCAGAAGAAGTTAGATGATGAGTTTGCTTGGACACAAACCTCTTGTGAGCAAGGATAAAACTCCAAAAACCTTTTCTGGTATAACTGGAGAAATCCTTGGGAAGAAACACATAAGAGGGCCCTCTTCCAAGGCCTGAAGGTGTCTTGACAGTAAGAAAATGAGTTTGTTTCAACACAAACTTCTTGTGAGCAAGGAAAAATCCTCAAAAAAGTGTTTTGGTAAAATTGGAGAACTCCTGGGAAAGAAATATACACCAGGGATCCTTTTGAAAGGCTTGAGAGTGTCTTGACGGTAAGAAAATTAGTTTGGACAAAAATCTCCTGTGAGTCGCTGAAAAGTCCACAAAATGTTATCGCTAAAATTGTAGAAATGTGTGGGAAGAAAGTTGCACGAGAAACCCTCTCCCTGGGTTTGCAGGCAACTTGACGGTAACGACGACGCAAATGATGATGACCGTTTTCGCAATAAAATTAGGAAAAAACTGTTTCGACATCGTCAGTCAATGAGTAAAGAAAAATGTCCAAAAATTAGTTTCTGGTAAAATTGAAGAAATCCTGGGGAGAAATACATTTTTTTTTGTTTTTGTTTTTGGGTTTTTTTGGAGACTTTTTGTTGCTCAGAAAAGTTAGATGATGAGTTTGCTTGGACAAACCTCTTGTGAGCAAGGATAAAACTCCAAAAACCTTTTCTGGTATAACTGGAGAAATCCTTGGGAAGAAACACATAAGAGGGGCCCTCTTCCAAGGCCTGAAGGTGTCTTGACAGTAAGAAAATGAGTTTGTTTCAACACAAACTTCTTGTGAGCAAGGAAAAATCCTCAAAAAAGTGTTTTTGGTAAAATTGGAGAACTCCTGGGAAAGAAATATACACCAGGGATCCTTTTGAAAGGCTTGAGAGTGTCTTGACGGTAAGAAAATTAGTTTGGACAAAAATCTCCTGTGAGTCGCTGAAAGTCCACAAAATGTTATCGCTAAAATTGTAGAAATGTGTGGGAAGAAAGTTGCACGAGAAACCTCTCCCCTGGGTTTGCAGGCAACTTGACGGTAACGACGACGCAAATGATGATGACCGTTTTCGCAATAAAATTAGAAAAAACTGTTTCGACATCGTCAGTCAATGAGTAAAGAAAAATGTCCAAAATTAGTTTCTGGTAAAATTGAAGAAATCCTGGGGGAGAAATACATTTTTTTTTTTTGTTTTTGTTTTTGTTTTTTTTTTTGGAGACTTTTTGTTGCTCAGAAGAAGTTAGATGATGAGTTTGCTTGGACACAAACCTCTTGTGAGCAAGGATAAAACTCCAAAAACCTTTTCTGGTATAACTGGAGAAATCCTTGGGAAGAAACACATAAGAGGGGCCCTCTTCCAAGGCCTGAAGGTGTCTTGACAGTAAAAAAATGAGTTTGTTTCAACACAAACTTCTTGTGAGCAAGGAAAAATCCTCAAAAAATGTTTTTGGTAAAATTGGAGAACTCCTGGGAAAAGAAATATACACCAGGGATCCTTTTGAAAGGCTTGAGAGTGTCTTGACGGTAAGAAAATTAGTTTGGACAAAAATCTCCTGTGAGTCGCTGAAAAGTCCACAAAATGTTATCGCTAAAATTGTAGAAATGTGTGGGAAGAAAGTTGCACGAGAAACCCTCTCCCTGGGTTTGCAGGCAACTTGACGGTAACGACGAAAATGATGATGACCGTTTTCGCAATAAAATTAGAAAAAACTGTTTCGACATCGTCAGTCAATGAGTAAAGAAAAATGTCCAAAATTAGTTTCTGGTAAAATTGAAGAAATCCTGGGGAGAAATACATTTTTTTTTGTTTTTGTTTTTGTTTTTTTGGAGACTTTTTGTTGCTCAGAAGAAGTTAGATGATGAGTTTGCTTGGACACAAACCTCTTGTGAGCAAGGATAAAACTCCAAAAACCTTTTCTGGTATAACTGGAGAAATCCTTGGGAAGAAACACATAAGAGGGGCCCTCTTCCAAGGCCTGAAGGTGTCTTGACAGTAAGAAAATGAGTTTGTTTCAACACAAACTTCTTGTGAGCAAGGAAAAATCCTCAAAAAAGTGTTTTTGGTAAAATTGGAGAACTCCTGGGAAAGAAATATACACCAGGGATCCTTTTGAAAGGCTTGAGAGTGTCTTGACGGTAAGAAAATTAGTTTGGACAAAAATCTCCTGTGAGTCGCTGAAAAGTCCACAAAATGTTATCGCTAAAATTGTAGAAATGTGTGGGAAGAAAGTTGCACGAGAAACCCTCTCCCTGGGTTTGCAGGCAACTTGACGGTAACGACGACGCAAATGATGATGACCGTTTTCGCAATAAAAATAGAAAAAAACTGTTTCGACATCGTCAGTCAATGAGTAAAGAAAAATGTCCAAAATTAGTTTCTGGTAAAATTGAAGAAATCCTGGGGAGAAATACATTTTTTTTGTTTTGTTTTTTTTTTGTTTTTTTGGAGACTTTTTGTTGCTCAGAAGAAGTTAGATGATGAGTTTGCTTGGACACAAACCTCTTGTGAGCAAGGATAAAACTCCAAAAACCTTTTCTGGTATAACTGGAGAAATCCTTGGGAAGAAACACATAAGAGGGGCCCTCTTCCAAGGCCTGAAGGTGTCTTGACAGTAAGAAAATGAGTTTGTTTCAACACAAACTTCTTGTGAGCAAGGAAAAATCCTCAAAAAAGTGTTTTTGGTAAAATTGGAGAACTCCTGGAAAGAAATATACACCAGGGATCCTTTTGAAAGGCTTGAGAGTGTCTTGACGGTAAGAAAATTAGTTTGGACAAAAATCTCCTGTGAGTCGCTGAAAAGTCCACAAAATGTTATCGCTAAAATTGTAGAAATGTGTGGGAAGAAAGTTGCACGAGAAACCCTCTCCCTGGGTTTGCAGGCAACTTGACGGTAACGACGACGCAAATGATGATGACCGTTTTCGCAATAAAATTAGGAAAAAACTGTTTCGACATCGTCAGTCAATGAGAGTAAAGAAAAATGTCCAAAATTAGTTTCTGGTAAAATTGAAGAAATCCTGGGGAGAAATACATTTTTTTTTGTTTTTTGTTTTTGTTTTTTTGAGACTTTTTGTTGCTCAGAAAAAAGTTAGATGATGAGTTTGCTTGGACACAAACCTCTTGTGAGCAAGGAAAACTCCAAAAACCTTTTCTGGTATAACTGGAGAAATCCTTGGGAAGAAACACATAAGAGGGGCCCTCTTCCAAGGCCTGAAGGTGTCTTGACAGTAAGAAAATGAGTTTGTTTCAACAAAACTTCTTGTGAGCAAGGAAAATCCTCAAAAAAGTGTTTTTGGTAAAATTGGAGAACTCCTGGGAAAGAAATATACACCAGGGATCCTTTTGAAAGGCTTGAGAGTGTCTTGACGGTAAGAAAATTAGTTTGGACAAAAATCTCCTGTGAGTCGCTGAAAAGTCCACAAAATGTTATCGCTAAAATTGTAGAAATGTGTGGGAAAGTTGCACGAGAAACCCTCTCCCTGGGTTTGCAGGCAACTTGACGGTAACGACGACGCAAATGATGATGACCGTTTTCGCAATAAAATTAGAAAAAACTGTTTCGACATCGTCAGTCAATGAGTAAAGAAAAATGTCCAAAATTAGTTTCTGGTAAAATTGAAGAAATCCTGGGGGAGAAATACATTTTTTTTTTTTGTTTTTGTTTTTGTTTTTGTTTTTTGGAGACTTTTTGTTGCTCAGAAGAAGTTAGATGATGAGTTTGCTTGGACACAAACCTCTTGTGAGCAAGGATAAAACTCCAAAAACCTTTTCTGGTATAACTGGAGAAATCCTTGGGAAGAAACACATAAGAGGGGCCCTCTTCCAAGGCCTGAAGGTGTCTTGACAGTAAGAAAATGAGTTTGTTTCAACACAAACTTCTTGTGAGCAAGGAAAAATCCTCAAAAAAGTGTTTTTGGTAAAATTGAGAACTCCTGGGAAAGAAATACACCAGGGATCCTTTTGAAAGGCTTGAGAGTGTCTTGACGGTAAGAAAATTAGTTTGGACAAAAATCTCCTGTGAGTCGCTGAAAAGTCCAAATGTTATCGCTAAAATTGTAGAAATGTGTGGGAAGAAAGTTGCACGAGAAACCCTCTCCCTGGGTTTGCAGGCAACTTGACGGTAACGACGACGCAAATGATGATGACCGTTTCGCAATAAAATTAGAAAAAACTGTTTCGACATCGTCAGTCAATGAGTAAAGAAAAATGTCCAAAATTAGTTTCTGGTAAAATTGAAGAAATCCTGGGGAGAAATACATTTTTTTTGTTTTTGTTTTGTTTTGTTTTTTTGAGACTTTTTGTTGCTCAGAAAGAAGTTAGATGATGAGTTTGCTTGGACACAAACCTCTTGTGAGCAAGGATAAAACTCCAAAAACCTTTTCTGGTATAACTGGAGAAATCCTTGGGAAGAAACACATAAGAGGGGCCCTCTTCCAAGGCCTGAAGGTGTCTTGACAGTAAGAAAATGAGTTTGTTTCAACACAAACTTCTTGTGAGCAAGGAAAAATCCTCAAAAAAGTGTTTTTGGTAAAATTGGAGAACTCCTGGGAAAGAAATATACACCAGGGATCCTTTTGAAAGGCTTGAGAGTGTCTTGACGGTAAGAAAATTAGTTTGGACAAAAATCTCCTGTGAGTCGCTGAAAAGTCCACAAAATGTTATCGCTAAAATTGTAGAAATGTGTGGGAAGAAAGTTGCACGAGAAACCCTCTCCCTGGGTTTGCAGGCAACTTGACGGTAACGACGACGCAAATGATGATGACCGTTTTCGCAATAAAATTAGAAAAAACTGTTTCGACATCGTCAGTCAATGAGTAAAGAAAAATGTCCAAAATTAGTTTCTGGTAAAATTGAAGAAATCCTGGGGGAGAAATACATTTTTTTTTGTTTTTGTTTTTGTTTTTGTTTTTTGGAGACTTTTTGTTGCTCAGAAAGAAGTTAGATGATGAGTTTGCTTGGACACAAACCTCTTGTGAGCAAGGATAAAACTCCAAAAACCTTTTCTGGTATAACTGGAGAAATCCTTGGGAAGAAACACATAAGAGGGGCCCTCTTCCAAGGCCTGAAGGTGTCTTGACAGTAAGAAAATTTGTTTCAACACAAACTTCTTGTGAGCAAGGAAAAATCCTCAAAAAAGTGTTTTGGTAAAATTGGAGAACTCCTGGGAAAGAATATACACCAGGGATCCTTTTGAAAGGCTTGAGAGTGTCTTGACGTAAGAAAATTAGTTTGGACAAAAATCTCCTGTGAGTCGCTGAAAAGTCCACAAAATGTTATCGCTAAAATTGTAGAAATGTGTGGGAAGAAGTTGCACGAGAAACCCTCTCCCTGGGTTTGCAGGCAACTTGACGGTAACGACGACGCAAATGATGATGACCGTTTTCGCAATAAAATTAGGAAAAAACTGTTTCGACATCGTCAGTCAATGAGTAAAGAAAAATGTCCAAAATTAGTTTCTGGTAAAATTGAAGAAATCCCTGGGGAGAAATACATTTTTTTTTTTTTTGTTTTTGTTTTTTTGGAGACTTTTTGTTGCTCAGAAGAAGTTAGATGATGAGTTTGCTTGGACACAAACCTCTTGTGAGCAAGATAAAACTCCAAAAACCTTTTCTGGTATAACTGGAGAAATCCTTGGGAAGAAACACATAAGAGGGGCCCTCTTCCAAGGCCTGAAGGTCTTGACAGTAAGAAAATGAGTTTGTTTCAACACAAACTTCTTGTGAGCAAGGAAAAATCCTCAAAAAAGTGTTTTTGGTAAAATTGGAGAACTCCTGGGAAAGAAATATACACCAGGGATCCTTTTGAAAGGCTTGAGAGTGTCTTGACGGTAAGAAAATTAGTTTGGACAAAAATCTCCTGTGAGTCGCTGAAAAGTCCACAAAATGTTATCGCTAAAATTGTAGAAATGTGTGGGAAGAAAGTTTGCACGAGAAACCCTCTCCTGGGTTTGCAGGCAACTTGACGGTAACGACGACGCAAATGATGATGACCGTTTTCGCAATAAAATTAGGAAAAAACTGTTTCGACATCGTCAGTCAATGAGTAAAGAAAAATGTCCAAAATTAGTTTCTGGTAAAATTGAAAGAAATCCTGGGGGAGAAATACATTTTTTTTGTTTTTGTTTTGGGTTTTTTTTGAGACTTTTTGTTGCTCATAAAAGTTAGATGATGAGTTTGCTTGGACACAAACCTCTTGTGAGCAAGGATAAAACTCCAAAAACCTTTTCTGGTATAAACTGAGAAATCCTTGGAAGAAACACATAAGAGGGCCCTCTTCCAAGGCCTGAAGGTGTCTTGACAGTAAGAAAATGAGTTTGTTTCACACAAACTTCTTGTGAGCAAGGAAAAATCCTCAAAAAAGTGTTTTTGGTAAAATTGGAGAACTCCTGGGAAAGAAATATACACCAGGGATCCTTTTGAAAGGCTTGAGAGTGTCTTGACGGTAAGAAAATTAGTTTTGGACAAAAATCTCCTGTGAGTCGCTGAAAAGTCCACAAAATGTTCGCTAAAATTGTAGAAATGTGTGGAAGAAAGTTGCACGAGAAACCCTCTCCCTGGG
>NW_026117939.1:0-25288 GCF_001640805.2 Lates calcarifer
AGCTCTACCTTCCTACTGGTGTGTGCCATTTCATTGAATGACTCCATAATAACAGACATGCACAACAATAGACACAGTTGGACCTTTGAATCTTTGAATTACATTTGTTGATACAGTTTGCTGTGACTTTTATATCCACTGTTTGGCCACATTTGGCTGGTTATAAAAGTAATTATTACATTTCATTACACCAACATATGGTATATGTAACAGTATTTTCCATTTAACTGTCACACACAGTCTTGTAATTCATAGTGAAACCTAATTTGTAACAACTGGTTTGTTTTTGAGTCACTTGTATAAAAGGACAATACCCTGCTATTACAATGTATTAGTTATTTAATAGGCCTGTTTTGAGGGAAACACTGTTTGCACGGCAGGGTGTGTCTGTGTCTCTGTCTGTGTCTGTGTTTCTGTTGTTATGTAGTTGTTCAGGTGGGGGCTTAGTTAAACACTCAACAGTAATTTTCCTTGTAGTAATAAGACAATGTTATTTCCAACAAAAAGTCTCAGTCATACTAAGTAGACAATGTTTATGAATGTACTGTATAGATCAATTTTCCCATCAAAAGGTTTTCCTTCTTTAATCGTTGGATTGCTCTTTTGGAACTGAAACTCCTCATATACATAGAAAAAACAAAGGCTCTAAAATCCTTGGTGTTGCTCCACTGAGTAAACAATAAAGCATAAGATTTAGACACAATGCCCATGTTGTAACATGATTTGGGGCACATAATCACATCCACAAGAGAGATCAGGAACAGGATCACATTATTATTGTCTGAGGATAAATTACACTGCATGTCAACACCAGATTTCTTTCAAGACTGATCTCTCTACAATCAGACATGGTTTGTGCTGTGGCATTTAGAATGATTATGCAATTATTGCCATTCTTTGTTGATCAAAGATGGAAGAGGAATTCACCTCTTTACACTGCTTCCAGGTCCACTTCATATCTGGGCTATGAATCAGCCAATATGAGCCTAGGAGTGGTTGGTCTGATAAAAACCCGAGCCCAGCCCCAGACTTTCACTACACATGAAAACATGTTTTTCTGGCTCATAGTAAGAGCTGGAGGAGAGCAGTGTAGCTTGACACAGGAATTTGTTCCTAAATATTCCTAAATATTCTTATGAGAGCATCATTATTATCATCTGGATATTGTAAAGGTTGAAGTGAAACATAATATGAGCTAATATATATTTTTGTACCTACCTCAAATTCATTACATGCATTTTTGTTTGAATCTGATCAGGTAACTTAATTACTCTCAGTAACTCAAGGTCTGTAACTTTAAAGATCCTAGTGGCCAAACCAAAAACACAAGTCTGCCACCAAGTGGCCAAGGAAGAGATAATATTTTTTTGGATGAAGTAAAGATGATATGACAATAATCTCATTCTTTGTACAAGAAAAAAAAAACCCATCAACATCTCTGAATCTAGTGGAGAAAGCACTCTAGTATTAACAATTCATATTCAGTTAACTCTATCAGGTTCACTCTGTGGTTTATTTGAGAGTATGGTGCTGTACATGCATGAAGAAGAGCTATGTTTTCATCGTGTACAAGCTGCTGTGAAGGAATGTTTGACTTGATACCAAGAATTTTTGTGTGAAGCACACAGAGGGGGGAGTGAGACAGAGTTTTGTAATTTCTTTGTCACTTGATATCAAGCCTGTCTGATCTTTGGAGGGTTGTGGATCTATTAGGAGTGCTACACCTGATCACTGGGAGGGAATTGTACACAAAAAAAAAAAAAAAAAAAAAATCAGTTTAGGGCTGAAGATTTTTAGGAAGTATTTGTTAGTTTATGGACATATGACGGTTTGTACAATGAAGAAGTTCTTTGAGACCAAGACAGAGGCCTCCAGGTAATTCACAAACAGCTTTACATCAACTGTCCAAAACCATAAAAAATGTCATAGTATAATAAGCCGTCAAAAACCATTAAAAAATGTTAAAATATAGTAAGGTGTCGAAAACTGTCAGAAACTGTCAAAAATTTCAGTGTACTAAGGCGTCAAAAACGGTCAAAAATGTCAAAGTATTATAAGGCGTCAACAACTGGAAGGACAACAACTGTGGCCTCTGGTTAAAAATATTCACTTTCATACAATATTATATTGTTGTTCAGAAGTATTTATTTGTATTTTGTATTTATTTGAGTAAGAGTGATATAATACTTTATTAGTCCCACAGCAGGGAAATTCAGTGCTGCAGCAGCAAAAATATGAAAGGAGATGATATAAATAAGGCAATATATAAAACAGCTTATTATCGAACAATGTATAAAAATTATAAACAATATGAACAGTATAAATAGGACTATGTACACAGAAATAGATTGGATTTGAGTACTGACATTGCGCTGTATAGTTAAAAAAAAAAAATTGCATAGTATAGAAAGGCATTAAAAAAGACCATAATATAAAATGCTGTGAAAAATGTCAGTGTATTCTGTCATTAAAAGATACTAAAGGATATCAATGCAATAGCATGCCATGAAAAATAAAGTAATTTGTTAAGTGAAAATCATATTAGTAAAATAACTTATTAACCTACTTAAATAATTTATCAAATAACATTATTTTAGTAACAGCACAGTTTAAATTGTTTTCCTGTATTTATTACATGGTTCATGCTCATCTATCTCTGTGAAATCTGTGAGATAACTATGTAACAAAGTTTAAGAACTATTTCTAGTCATTACTGCGACTGTAATAATTAGAAAAAAATATGTGATACTGAATGAGTTGTAATAAGTTTAGTTTAAATCACCATAATTAGGTATCAACAATGAGTAAGGTCAGTTTAAGAAAGGAAAAATAGATTTACTGTGATTTCTGTGATTAACACATGTTCTTTGAAAATGTCCCAATAGTGCATAAAGAAATATAAAGAAAAATGTGGTTTATACAATAATATATTTACACAATAATACTATATTATGATACCGTAATTATGCCTGGTTTGTGCTGTTGTTAATTTGACTCTCTAGGTTCCACTTTCAATATCAATGAACATATATCTCAGCACAAGGACAATGCTGATCCAGGAATTTATAACCCAGTGTATACCTGTAATGCTGATCTGTGTCTCTCTAGTCTGATTGATGATCTTCTGTTGGATTCTGGAAGCTGTTGCTGTGTCTCCTCTGCACAGTCACTCTGCTGCTGACAGTATAGAGGTCATTAGGACCTCTGTCTCTGTAGGTTTCCCCTCACGGTCAAGCCACAACATCTCAGGATCTGGAAACCAGCCTTTAGACTCATTGTAAAACCACTCTAGTGACTCTGTCAATATTCACTATGACAGGTGGGGAAACAGAATCTGGCTATGAAAGAGAAGGAAGCCACCCATTACTTTTTGCAATTAGAGTAAGTTGTGATTGTCATGCCTCCAGTTATAAGTGAGACGAGCCTACCTATTCAATCCAGATTGAATGATGATTCAGATTTTAGAGACAGGGCCCTCCTTTCTCTCCTATCCCCACCTGTTAAAGTACATTACCTATCAGTAAACAATGCCACAGATGGAGGAAACGGATCTGGTGAGGATCCATAACTCTGCCTTCTTATCTTTGGACCTTGTGAAGGTGTTGAAATTAAAATCGGAGGACAGTTTATATATATATATATATATATATATATATATAATTTTTTTTTTTTCTGCATCAGTTAAAACCAGTAGGACTGATGATGCAGTTTTTGCAAACAAACTAGACCAGATTAAAGCCATATGCAAAACTTTATTTGGGCATTTTGCACTTAGGGTCACTGGGGACCATAACTATAGGGTTTTTTTTTTTTTTTTTTTTTTTTTTTTTACACATTTTATCAATGACCAGGGCTAGGTGTCTGAACAGGTTCAACCAGTGGATTTTTTCAGCATTTTAATTGCTAACGTAAGTAGAGTTTTTCACAGTATATATCCTGTAGGATAGAGTAAAATGTAAGTAAGGACAGTGCTGAATGAACGGAGTCAAAATACCTAAATTGCACACAAATCTAAGTATGTTGTGGTGAAATGCAATTACTTTGTGCACTCCTATTAATTCATCCCTGTCATATGAGCTGCTCAGCTTCTACCAGCATACGGGACTAAAGAACTGCAGAGAAAAATATCTAATAGATTAAAGTGACCTCATTAAATATGCAAATAATCACTTAGATGCCATTCCCTCAAAGACTGGAAGCTCAGCAACTTGTATAGTAGTTAAACAAACATGGACAACTACTGTGCATTTGACAAAGGCTATGTCTGAGCAAACAAGTGTTTTGTTGCTGTTGGCATGATAACTAAAAAACAAACCAGGTAAACCAAACAAATTAGGAAATAAACAATGATTTACTTGATATCCAACACAGGAGCATACATATACTTCAGATACCAATACAGATGGAGTCATAGTACATTATCTATGGGCTAAATACCCACTTCAGAGACTCATCATCACAAATACAGTTACAGAATATCCTTCTCCCAGTTATGCTGTGGTTGCATTTTCCCCAGATGGGTGTCCAGTTTGTGTTGTATTGAGCAGTGGTGAGTCTTGGCAAGAAAGCGCCTCCTAAGCACTTTCAGGGACGGGGGTGGGGGAGTCCCTTGCTGGTTAGGTGGTACATAGTTTGTGCAAAAGTTTGCAGGACTTGGGTTCCAAAAAGATGCATCTTGTGAGGTTTACATTGTTCACTAATGGCCATAGTTTGTGTTTAGTCAGCTGAGTTGTGCAAAATTGGCATGCCACTTTGCAGAGAGGTTTGCAGACTTGTGGGGCCTGGAGGTCAGGAGGTCAAGGCAGTGTGCAGGGCTTGGTGAGCCCACAACAATCAAAGCTTCCTGAAGGTTGGATATCTGACAAAAAAAATAATTAAAAACACACACAATAAATTAGTAGAAAGCAACAAAAGAAAACAAAAAAGTGGATAATATACTGTATCTGAGAAAACACACCATCATCATCATCATCATCATCATCATCAAGAATGGTTTGGTACAGCCTGGTCTTCCTCTTCTTCCAGTCCAGGACAACTTCTTCCAAGGCTCCCTCACTGATTTTTCTGGGGTCGCAGGAATCTGCTGAACCGACTGCAACCTCCGTCACCATAGAGGGCTTGGGCGTAGTCCAACTATTCATCCAAAACATTACAATGAGATGCATTCTTGTTCCTGTAATTTATCTAACAATGCCTGAATAAGGCCAGCCTTTTTAGCACAAGTATTAAATCTTTTATTAGGAAGCTTACTTCAGAGATTGGTTCCAATTGGTGTCTGATATAAATTGACAGGACTTGAGACAGGGCTGAATTGTCAGAACTGAATAAGGGTGTGAGTGCCACAGCTGACCATTTTGCTACATAAGGGATTTTGGTATCAGGAATTCCCTGATAATGCTGGAGAGAACTCCCTAATGTCCTCTCCCTATTACAATATAGCTGGTTTTACATGTGACATGACCTGGCTCCTGAATCTAGATGCCCTTAACCTCAGTACATCTAGGTTTGTCACTTGGATGACAAAAAAATGTAATGTTTAATCCTTGATTTCACCTTTTGTTTGACTATTTAAATTTATAATTCAACATGTCTGTCTACAGGCCCACAACACAGAGCTGGCAACCTGCTAAGATGACTAAGCAGGACTTGACACATCTGAACTACATGCTGGATGGCTGGATAGCATCTGAAAGTCCCTCCCGCCCACACCTTTCCAACATCAGCTAACAGGTGCCTGTGTTGCCCATCACCTGTAGCTTTCCAGAATCAACAATCTGAGTGACATGCGTCACGTCGTGACTGGCCAGCTCAGAGAGTCATTCAGGACAAAGCTTAATCCAATGTCTTGATTTGCTACACAGGAAACAGCTATCACCTAGCTGTCTAGACAAAGTTACCCCTCAGCTTCCAATTCTGCAGCCTCCCCAAAGTTCCTCTCTCTACATCAACTCTCATTTGGCTGCACATCAAACAATCCCACTGCATTTTCCCCAGGTCTCCTTTTCTCATCATGCAGCTTTCCAACATTCAGCTGCTGCTGTTGTCACATCTGCAAGGAGAGCAGTTTCCTAACTTGGCATTGTTTTCACGTGTTTGGCAAGATGTCACTGTAGACCACTGACAAAGCAGACAATTTGAAATGCCAGACCCTGATACACCCAAATTCTTCAGACTCCCACCATCCCCAAGTGGTAATGTTAAACATGCTTGCTTTCTTGCTAAAGTTATGTCCAATTGTAAAATGTGTCTTGGAGTAAGCTCATAATAGCATACCATGGCCAGCTGATTCAAAAAACCAGAGGGATCCTTGTCTGGTTTTGAAAACTGCACAACCACAGCACACAACCCAGTAGGAGTCTGTAGTCTATACGCTTACTCATAAGGCTAGATTTTTTTTTTTTTTTTTCCCCCCCAAATTTCTAAAATACCTCCAAGTTGCCCATCCATTACAAGTACAGCTTTAGGACAGAATCAGCAACAAGGTCTAAATTTACAATAATTTTACTCACAGCACAGACTTCCTCACATACAGAGAAGGAGGGGAAGGAGAAAAGCCTTTCCTTCTTATGTGATATGAGTCGACTCTGTTTACCTTGTTCTCTGTAGTGTTAAGATGTCCTAGCTCATTCCTCGTGATTGCCAAAAATGGAGAAAATGTGTAAAAGTTTGCACTAAATGTTGATAATTCTGTCAGGACAGAACTTAAAATCTCAGAATCAGGCACCTCAAATTGACTGCTTTGTCAGTGGTCTACTGCTGTATCCTACCAAACATGTAAAAACAATAATGCCAAATTTGGAAACTACCCCTTTTGCAGACGTGACAAGAGCGGCTGTGTATGTTGAAAAGCCAGATGAAGAGGAAAAGGAGACCTGAGTACAATGAAGTGAGATTGTTTATGTGCAGCCAAACAAGAATTAATGCAGACAGAGAGACTTTAGGGTGGATACAGAATCAGGAGTGAGGGGGAATGTTGTCTAGACAACCAGATGATCGCTGCATCCTGTGCAACAAACCAGGACACTGGGCTAAGCCTTATCTGGAATGACTCTCCAAGCTGGCCAATTATGGCATGAAGTGTGTCCATCAGATTGTCAATTCTGGAAGGTTACAGACAATTGGTAACACAGATACCTGTTAGCTGATGTTGGAAAGGTGAGAGGGGGAGGAGAGTTTCAGATACCACCCAACCATCCAACATGTAGTTCAGACGCACCAAATCCCACTTCGCCATCGTAGCAGGTTACTAGCCACATGTCTTGGATCTGCAGAAGACAATGATAGACAAATTGGTCAAGTAAAGACAAAAGAATCTAACACTATACTGATGAGTACAAGGTTTTCACTATCCAAGTGACAAAGTTACAGTAAAAGGGACAAAAGAAATCATAGAAACAAATCTTCCACAATAGAAATCTCACTTCATACAAGCTATCGCTCATTTAACACTACAGCTGTCTCCTGTAAGTATCTCCTCCCACATTAACAACAATGGCAATACTTAATATACCACAAGTGCTCTCCCTGCAGCACCTGGCTCTAATTACAAACAAACTCTGTGGGTCATGCTGGGCCAAATACTTAAGATTACAATATATAGCTGGTTTTACAAGTGACATTACCTGGCTCCTGAATCTAGATGCCCTTAACCTCAGTACATCTAGGTTTGTCACTTGGATGACAAAAAAAATGTAATGTTTAATCCTTGATTTCACCTTTTGTTTGACTATTTAAATTTATAATTCAACATGTCTGTCTACAGGCCCACAACACAGAGCTGGCAACCTGCTAAGATGACTAAGCAGGACTTGACACATCTGAACTACATGCTGGATGGCTGGATAGCATCTGAAAGTCCCTCCCGCCCACACCTTTCCAACATCAGCTAACAGGTGCCTGTGTTGCCCATCACCTGTAGCTTTCCAGAATCAACAATCTGAGTGACATGCGTCACGTCGTGACTGGCCAGCTCAGAGAGTCATTCAGGACAAAGCTTAATCCAATGTCTTGATTTGCTACACAGGAAACAGCTATCACCTAGCTGTCTAGACAAAGTTACCCCTCAGCTTCCAATTCTGCAGCCTCCCCAAAGTTCCTCTCTCTACATCAACTCTCATTTGGCTGCACATCAAACAATCCCACTGCATTTTCCCCAGGTCTCCTTTTCTCATCATGCAGCTTTCCAACATTCAGCTGCTGCTGTTGTCACATCTGCAAGGAGAGCAGTTTCCTAACTTGGCATTGTTTTCACGTGTTTGGCAAGATGTCACTGTAGACCACTGACAAAGCAGACAATTTGAAATGCCAGACCCTGATACACCCAAATTCTTCAGACTCCCACCATCCCCAAGTGGTAATGTTAAACATGCTTGCTTTCTTGCTAAAGTTATGTCCAATTGTAAAATGTGTCTTGGAGTAAGCTCATAATAGCATACCATGGCCAGCTGATTCAAAAAACCAGAGGGATCCTTGTCTGGTTTTGAAAACTGCACAACCACAGCACACAACCCAGTAGGAGTCTGTAGTCTATACGCTTACTCATAAGGCTAGATTTTTTTTTTTTTTTTTTTCCCCCAAATTTCTAAAATACCTCCAAGTTGCCCATCCATTACAAGTACAGCTTTAGGACAGAATCAGCAACAAGGTCTAAATTTACAATAATTTTACTCACAGCACAGACTTCCTCACATACAGAGAAGGAGGGGAAGGAGAAAAGCCTTTCCTTCTTATGTGATATGAGTCGACTCTGTTTACCTTGTTCTCTGTAGTGTTAAGATGTCCTAGCTCATTCCTCGTGATTGCCAAAAATGGAGAAAATGTGTAAAAGTTTGCACTAAATGTTGATAATTCTGTCAGGACAGAACTTAAAATCTCAGAATCAGGCACCTCAAATTGACTGCTTTGTCAGTGGTCTACTGCTGTATCCTACCAAACATGTAAAAACAATAATGCCAAATTTGGAAACTACCCCTTTTGCAGACGTGACAAGAGCGGCTGTGTATGTTGAAAAGCCAGATGAAGAGGAAAAGGAGACCTGAGTACAATGAAGTGAGATTGTTTATGTGCAGCCAAACAAGAATTAATGCAGACAGAGAGACTTTAGGGTGGATACAGAATCAGGAGTGAGGGGGAATGTTGTCTAGACAACCAGATGATCGCTGCATCCTGTGCAACAAACCAGGACACTGGGCTAAGCCTTATCTGGAATGACTCTCCAAGCTGGCCAATTATGGCATGAAGTGTGTCCATCAGATTGTCAATTCTGGAAGGTTACAGACAATTGGTAACACAGATACCTGTTAGCTGATGTTGGAAAGGTGAGAGGGGGAGGAGAGTTTCAGATACCACCCAACCATCCAACATGTAGTTCAGACGCACCAAATCCCACTTCGCCATCGTAGCAGGTTACTAGCCACATGTCTTGGATCTGCAGAAGACAATGATAGACAAATTGGTCAAGTAAAGACAAAAGAATCTAACACTATACTGATGAGTACAAGGTTTTCACTATCCAAGTGACAAAGTTACAGTAAAAGGGACAAAAGAAATCATAGAAACAAATCTTCCACAATAGAAATCTCACTTCATACAAGCTATCGCTCATTTAACACTACAGCTGTCTCCTGTAAGTATCTCCTCCCACATTAACAACAATGGCAATACTTAATATACCACAAGTGCTCTCCCTGCAGCACCTGGCTCTAATTACAAACAAACTCTGTGGGTCATGCTGGGCCAAATACTTAAGATTACAATATATAGCTGGTTTTACAAGTGACATTACCTGGCTCCTGAATCTAGATGCCCTTAACCTCAGTACATCTAGGTTTGTCACTTGGATGACAAAAAAAATGTAATGTTTAATCCTTGATTTCACCTTTTGTTTGACTATTTAAATTTATAATTCAACATGTCTGTCTACAGGCCCACAACACAGAGCTGGCAACCTGCTAAGATGACTAAGCAGGACTTGACACATCTGAACTACATGCTGGATGGCTGGATAGCATCTGAAAGTCCCTCCCACCCACACCTTTCCAACATCAGCTAACAGGTGCCTGTGTTGCCCATCACCTGTAGCTTTCCAGAATCAACAATCTGAGTGACATGCGTCACGTCGTGACTGGCCAGCTCAGAGAGTCATTCAGGACAAAGCTTAATCCAATGTCTTGATTTGCTACACAGGAAACAGCTATCACCTAGCTGTCTAGACAAAGTTACCCCTCAGCTTCCAATTCTGCAGCCTCCCCAAAGTTCCTCTCTCTACATCAACTCTCATTTGGCTGCACATCAAACAATCCCACTGCATTTTCCCCAGGTCTCCTTTTCTCATCATGCAGCTTTCCAACATTCAGCTGCTGCTGTTGTCACATCTGCAAGGAGAGCAGTTTCCTAACTTGGCATTGTTTTCACGTGTTTGGCAAGATGTCACTGTAGACCACTGACAAAGCAGACAATTTGAAATGCCAGACCCTGATACACCCAAATTCTTCAGACTCCCACCATCCCCAAGTGGTAATGTTAAACATGCTTGCTTTCTTGCTAAAGTTATGTCCAATTGTAAAATGTGTCTTGGAGTAAGCTCATAATAGCATACCATGGCCAGCTGATTCAAAAAACCAGAGGGATCCTTGTCTGGTTTTGAAAACTGCACAACCACAGCACACAACCCAGTAGGAGTCTGTAGTCTATACGCTTACTCATAAGGCTAGATTTTTTTTTTTTTTTTTTCCCCCCCAAATTTCTAAAATACCTCCAAGTTGCCCATCCATTACAAGTACAGCTTTAGGACAGAATCAGCAACAAGGTCTAAATTTACAATAATTTTACTCACAGCACAGACTTCCTCACATACAGAGAAGGAGGGGAAGGAGAAAAGCCTTTCCTTCTTATGTGATATGAGTCGACTCTGTTTACCTTGTTCTCTGTAGTGTTAAGATGTCCTAGCTCATTCCTCGTGATTGCCAAAAATGGAGAAAATGTGTAAAAGTTTGCACTAAATGTTGATAATTCTGTCAGGACAGAACTTAAAATCTCAGAATCAGGCACCTCAAATTGACTGCTTTGTCAGTGGTCTACTGCTGTATCCTACCAAACATGTAAAAACAATAATGCCAAATTTGGAAACTACCCCTTTTGCAGATGTGACAAGAGTGGCTGTGAATGTTGAAAAGCCAGATGAAGAGGAAAAGGAGACCTGAGTACAATGAAGTGAGATTGTTTATGTGCAGCCAAACAAGAATTAATGCAGACAGAGAGACTTTAGGGTGGATACAGAATCAGGAGTGAGGGGGAATGTTGTCTAGACAACCAGGTGATCGCTGCATCCTGTGCAACAAACCAGGACACTGGGCTAAGCCTTATCTGGAATGACTCTCCACGCTGGCCAATTATGGCATGAAGTGTGTCCATCAGATTGTCAATTCTGGAAGGTTACAGACAATTGGTAACACAGATACCTGTTAGCTGATGTTGGAAAGGTGAGAGGGGGAGGAGAGTTTCAGATACCACCCAACCATCCAACATGTAGTTCAGACGCACCAAATCTCACTTCGCCATCGTAGCAGGTTACTAGCCACGTGTCTTGGATCTGCAGAAAGACGATGATAGACAAATTGGTCAAGTAAAGACAAAAGAATCTAACACTATACTGATGAGTACAAGGTTTTCACTATCCAAGTGACAAAGTTACAGTAAAAGGGACAAAAGAAATCATAGAAACAAATCTTCCACAATGGAAATCTCACTTCATACAAGCTATCGCTCATTTAACACTACAGCTGTCTCCTGTAAATATCTCCTCCCACATTAACAACAATGGCAATACTTAATCTACCACAAGTGCTCTCCCTAATTACAGACAAACTCTTTAAGTTCTAATTCTATCCTATGTGTTTGCCACAAGAAAACACCAACACCTTCTCTGGAATTCAGCCCACAGTTTCCAATTCAAGAATGTCAATACCAGGTAACAAAATAGGAACAAATTGTAAAATATGACAAGTGGTGCACTTGATACATTAGTCTGGTTTTCATGGCCATCATTGCTGTCAACCTCATCACCAGTAGATTAAAAATTAAGTAAATATACTCAAATCAGGTGTCCAGAAGCTTCTAACTATCAGAGGTATCTGAGTTGTCTCTCTCTGCCAAGTTTACTCCCTTCCCAGAGAGCCTGAACGCATTACTATCGAGCAACTATCTACTAAGCAATAAAAAGGACAATCCCACGTACTTATGAAACTGCCCAATTTATCCTGTGTCCATTGACACCGCAGTGCATCTTGTCAGCGATTGATGTGATCGTAGTCTAGCTTTGCAGGGGTAGGATAAAATCCCCCTGCTGGGAGGCCTCCCAATGTCATGGATATAAATACGGATACCAAACGACGCCAGACCTACTTCAACTGAAAAGGTTCTACTTGGGTCTCTAGTTGGAATTAACCTTGGCAGAGCAAAACAAGACAGCCTTTAATTTCAAAATCCATTTAAGTGTAATAAAAAAAAATTTGGTATCAAAATTTGGGTAGTGATGACTGTCAACACAACTATACTGATAGTAGTGAATAAAATTCTAACTAAATCAACTTACACCATGTACCTGCACTAGCAGAAGACTGAACAATGGAACCTAGTAAAACCCCACTTATGGAGCTGGCAATGATTTGTTTGACAAACAGCTACTACACTGTGCAAATCATAGCAAGCATGAGCAATGAGAGTAATTATCAACAACAAATTAAAAGCATTTACCAAATATGAGTGATAAGTGATCTAAGATGGCCATCACCTAACTGTCAGCGTACATAGTAAGCCAAGAGAAGAAACTAATAAGCAATCCTCAATTTCCCCCAGTGATCAGAGACAGCCCCTGACTATCAAAATGCCTGACTTTATATTCTTATCAGCTGCATACGGGACCCTAAAGTTTAGTTAGTACATAATGCTAAGGCTTCATCGGGACAGAGACAAAGACAGAAAAGGAGAGAAAAAAACGTGAGACATACAGAGACCAAGACAGGCAGACAAAGATAAGACAAACAAAGACAAAGAGACAGAAAAGGGACAAAGATAGCCTGGTAAAAACAGACAAACCCAACAAAAAGATAGGAGTGGCCAAGACAACATAGATATGGCAAAATTGTTTAAAAAAAAAAAAAAAAAAAAAAGAAACTTACTTGTTTTAGGATTGTCAGCCATCCAGGTCATGGAATTTCTAAGTGCTAGACAAAGGCAACTGGACAGAACTGAAGAAGCCTTTCAGATGAAAGGTCTTCAAGAACCTCAACCAAGCTCAGTTGCTTTTGTATAGCACTTAGAAAATAAAGATACTTACTTTTGTAGATATACCTGGAAGAGAAAATTGTTGCGCCTATGCTGATACAAGCCAATTAGACAGATGAAAATAGATTGTCATGGCACAAGCCATGTTGGTCCAAGACTAATTTCTTACATATGTTTTGGGCATTTCCGTCCTGCATGGGCACGAGTTCAAGTGACCATAATTGCTATTCAAAGCCATTTATAATATTATAGGATTGCTATTTACATATTTTGAATTCATTGCCAAATATGTCAATGTTAATTTTGATATTTTAATATAGGTTTCTGATTAGTCAGTTCGTCACAGTCCATTAGTACGTCCAACAAAGCTAATCTGACCATCAGTCAGTTGGTTACACACAGACAAAGTCAGTGAGTCTAATCAAGTCAATCTGAAGTTCGGCTGTCCAATAAAGCTAATCTGACAGTGAGTTTGCCAGACAGACAGTCAAATAAAGCTAAATTGAATGTCAGACACAAGACAGACAAACACCAACACACAAAAACAGACAGTCACAGTCTGCTAAAGCTAATTTGAATGTCAGTCCGTCAGACACAAACAGAGACAGACCAACACACAAGACAGAAAGTGTAATTATCAGTGTGCGTGCATGTGTGCGTGTTTGTGTCAGGCGCGGCGGCCTTCAATACACAACAGGATAATTGGAAAAAGATAGTGGATAGAGTGTGTAAGTATCAGTGTGCGTGCGTGTTCATGTGAGAGACAGAGGAAAGAAAGGGGTGGCGCGGCGGCCATAATTAAACAAAAATGGGACTTACTTGTAGATTCATCAGGGAAAAAAACGAAACCGATTATACTAAATAACGGGTAAACAAACGGATAATTGTAAATCCTGGAAGGACATCATCTTGGGTGTGCAGCCATGTTGGATGGATGAACGAGAAAGGATAGATCGGTAGATGGGCACGGCGGCCAAGACAAACCAGTGAGGGATAGAGAAGAGATGGCACGGCGGCCCAAAAATAATAAAAAAAACAAACAAAGACGCTCTTGTGCATTAAGTATGGATGAAAGCTAAAATAAAATTTGGTTAGTTTTGGCAACGCGCACAAAAGGGAAACACAGAAGCAGACAGATGCTGCTACAAGTGATGACATGGTGGCCATCAAAAAGTTGGAAAAACAAAGAGTTTAGGCTTCAAGGTACAGCAGCCAAGACAAAGCACAAATACACAACTGAAAACAAGCTGATGAGAGCTATCTGACTTAACCTTAAATTTACACCACAGTACAGCCCAGCTCTGACCTAATGTTTGATTATTTCAGATCACCAGCGTAACAGTTACAAAGGGACACACACACAACAAACAATTAAAATGAGATTAGATTTTTTAAGGATTAGATTGATCATCCAAACAGCTATGATATTCAGATGACCAGTCTAATCATAATTCAGAGATTTATAGATTTTTTTAAGGATTAGATTGATCATCCAAACAGCTATGATGTTCAGATGACCAGTCTAATCATAATCACCTATATGATGTTTGGAAAATTAGGACAGACGAACGGGAGCAAAAATTTAACGGACCGACAGCGATGTTGCATGGATCAACGAGAAAGGGATAGATCGGTAGATGGGCATGGCAGCCAAGACAAACCAGTGAGGGATAGGGAAGACATGGCACGGCGGCCCAAAAATAATAAAAAAAATAACAAACAAAGACGCAAACCGCGCTTTATGTAGACTGGCCGGCATTCATATTGGATGGACAAACGAGAAAGGGATAGCTCGGTAGATGGGCACGGCGGCCAAGACAAACCAGTGAGGGATAGAGAAGAGATGGCACGGCGGCCCAAAAATAATAAAAAACAAAACAAACAAAGACGCAATCCTCTTTTGTAGGATGAAGGCTGAAAGGGAAAGTAGTTAGTTATGGCATGGCAGCCAAACCAAAAAAAAAAAAAAAAAAAAAAAAAAAAAAAAAAAAAAAAAAAAAAACGAACAATGGACAAATTGACAATGCACGGCCTGAAATGCAGCTAAGTTGGATGGACGAATGCACGGCCTGAAATGCAGCTAAGTTGGACGGACGAATGCACGGCCTGAAATGCAGCTAAGTTGGACGGACGAATGCACGGCCTGAAATGCAGCTAAGTTGGACGGACGAATGCACGGCCTGAAATGCAGCTAAGGTGGACAGACGAATGCACGGCCTGAAATGCAGCTAAGGTGGACGGACGAATGCGCAAACACGGACAAACACGTGGACTGCTCCTTAACAGTAAATTCATGGGTTTGTATTATCTACTTTAAATAAATAGTGTTAATGATAAGCCTTGACAGTGTAAATGCGTTTGTGCAGTGATGCATTTGGCAAGAAAACCCAATTCATTGAAAGAAACACACAGCCCTAATGGATTTTATTGGTCAAAAATATGACAAATCTAGAGTAAGACTGAACAATATGCAACAAAAATTGCAGCTCAATATTATGAAATGTGATTACAATAACATTAATTGTTCAGCCCTACTATAGAGAGACAGATAAGTAGGCATGGCAGCCACCTAAGAACATATATATAGATATATATAAAAATAAGGTACTCACCAATTGTAGATTTACCTACAAAGAAAATGTTAGTGCACAAATATTGATCAAAACTTAGACATATAGTCATAACAGCTAAGACAAAGCACCTTCATTACATAGCCAACAGGCCAAATTAGAGACTTCTGAATTGTAACACAACCTTTACACTCCTATCATCTACTACAGCTCCACCAAATCATTGCACACAAAAACCTCCCCTGCCTTGCATATACTCATGCCAATAGAAATTCAAAATTCAAGGACCAGTGAATCATCTGCCCTGAGTGAACATAAAACCTGTGTGATCCTCACTAGAGCCCTGAGAGAGCCTCAGATTTTGCACTGTATCAGTCCAGGCCTGACCAAACATCTTACTATTCCTGATCACACCATCACTAGCTCTGCAGTTCCAAACAAAAATTCACTAAAACCAGAACCAGACTTTTCCTAATACCTATTTAAGCCCCCCCCCCCCCCCCAAAAAAAACTGCAGCTTCCAATCATTCTGCAATCTTCTAAATAACCTCACTATCCAAACATCAAAAGACTGCTAAATGCTCTAATTGTAGTGGGAGGCCATCCCTCCCAACACAATTAAAAGGTCAGCTATCTGCTCAAGAGAGGAAAAAAGAAAGGGAAATAGAGAAACAAAGAGAGACAAACAAAGAGGGTGGCCATTTTAGACGAACCGGTGAACAATTGGGTGGCCATGGTCAAATTGGATGCGAAGACTATATTGGCTAGACGGACGGTCATGTTGTCAAAAGAAAATTTCAGAGTAGCATAGCACAAAGCACAGTCATGGCATGGCAGCCAAGCAAATACACAAATCATACAGAAAAAAAACATTTCAGTCTCAGACAAACATTCATGACACTGCAGCCATGACAATCCACCTTCAATACACAGCAGAGAGAGAGAGGGGGTAGAATGTAAAAGTCAGTGTGAGTGCATGTGTGCATGTTTGTGAGAAAGCGGCTCGGCGGCCATCCAAAACCACAAACAATAAATAGAAAAATTTGTCTTACTGGTTCGTAGATCTACCTGTGGAAAGAAAAAAAAAAAAAAGCAGTTAGAATAAGTCTCAAACCACCAACAATTACCTAGCCTTTAAATTCACTTTAGTATCTGTGTTATATGGATAGACGGATTATTGGTCGGGCCGATTATCAACACCGATATTCTGCATTTTGACGCATATCAGCATCAGCCTTTTTTTTTATCCGACGGCTGATAAGAGATCAATTTAAAAGTGGGTTATTTTGGCTATGATGTAGCAACGCCTCTCTGTCTGTAGTCACTACTGTCTCCAGTATTGTCCCACCCACAGCACCATCTGATTGGTTATACACAGAGCCACGCTAATAGCCAATCAGCAGTGAAAGCTGTGCATGCACAGTGCTCATACACACACTGAACAATTCTGCTTTTTGCACCACAGTCTGGTGCTGCTCAATTGGGACTACTAATTGATTTGAGACTCATACTTCTGTACAAATTTTATTTAACTTTGTTTACTTTATAAAACTTCAGGGAGCTATTTATTTATTTAAAATTTCACTTAACTTTATGAGAGATGCTACTAACCCTGGGAATTCCCTGCACTTTGTTTTTGTTTGAACTTAAAACAAAGATAAGTCAAAGATAAAATAACATTTCAGCTATATTGAAATTTTGGAAAATTTTATTTTCTTACCTTTCTGGGTGAGTTTTAAAGGATGAGATTCTCCTGGCATCTTTTTCCCCACACCTTACAGGAGGGCATTGTTCTGTTTTTATAAAAAAAAATAAAAATAAAAAAAAAAAGTAATTTTCCAACCTTTAAATTCACTTTGGTGTCTGTGTGGTATTTTGGAGAGGTGAGAAAATAGGCACAAACAGGTGGGAATATTATTCAAATTACTCAGTTGCCCAAAGAGTTCTTACAAAGAAAATAGACATCTTAAAAGAGTGTCATTTTATAGTGCCAGTTACACTGGTAGTTTCATCAACAGGAGCAAATTAAGTGCTAGAGAAAATGAAAACCCAATAGCAGGATTATGCTTACTCTAAAACAGGAAATTTAGCTCACAGAAGATGGAGTTGCTAAAATACCAATATCTGATGAGTTAGTTTGTGTTATTGTGTGTTAGACCTACTTTTATTTAAAATCACACCACAACACAAAAAGACGGAGGCAGTGGTTATCCAGCTCTGCATTATGCTTGAAAAATCGCTGTTTGTTAGTAGAGTCTGGTAGGGATATATAACAATGTTTCTGGTTAAAAAGGATTTTACTCTGTAATATAAAGGCTGCTCTGTAGTATATGCAGTAGTAATGTCAGACAAAGCACTTTAGTAGAGCACAAATGTTCAGGTGAATTACAATGCAGCAGCTGTTTGGTGGCGGGTGCGGCGCAAATGCTCAATCCCACCTGTGTAGGCCTCTTTCCATTTGTTTGATTGCCACAGGTGTTACAGAGTTGCGAGATTAATAACACGATTGAATAAATTAACCAACAGACCCTTACCGTTTATATTCACCTATAATGAATAAATAAATAGGCTAAACAAATAAAACAGTTTATCTTCACCTTCTGTTGGCCATAATGCATTTACTACGGTGCGCTCGCTCAAGGCCGCGAGGCCTGTCGCATTCCGCTTGAGCAGTTGAAATAGGCCCACAATGTTTATCCAAATGCATTTTCTCTCTCTGAATTTAATCCGTTCATAACTGATAAAAGGTTTCCAGCATTGCGGGTTAAATTCGTGTCCCTCTGAGCGACCACACACCACTCCGGCTTTTTATTTTTTAAAACCTGTGAATTTGTATTTAAATATAGGCGCCTAATAAAAACAGAAGGGAACATGCCGCAAAAGCCTGCATTCCCACAGCGCAGTAAAGTTAAACATCTTACTCTAAACAAACAATACTTTATAAACTTTCCGAACGCGCCGACACACCTGCCGGTAATGACATTAACGCCAAGCTAACTCGCGGCTAAATTAGAGGCATCGCTTACCTTTCTGAATACGTTTCCGAGCTCCTCCTGTTATTGGACGCGATCGTCCCGGTGTCTCTTAACTTTTGCAGACAAGGGCAGTTTCCCCTGTCGAGTCTCCGGGGTTTTAAATTTCGACCCCGCCATGACGCCTCCGACACCGAGCTGAGCTCGCCATGGTGTGCCAATGTCGGCGTCTGACGTCATTCTTATAGTCGAGGCGCATGCGCACACGGCGATGCGTTAAAGAATCACGGAGGGTTGTAAAAACCAAAACTTCCCCCTTATAGAAATGTTGGGTGCCTCGTCAAACTTTTAAAGATTTTGAAAGACTACATTTTACAAGAGTTTTGAATTTAGTCATTTACTGAAAATTTTAAGCAATGATGTCAAAAGATAAATTAATAAACATACAGTATGGAGACAAGTATAAATTACTGTAGATTAATAATAATCAGCACAACTTAAACGCATTTAAATTTTATTTTATTTACTTTGTAATTGTTGCACTTTTTTATTTCATTCTTTTGTAGTAATAGAAAATTAAATGGTGTAGTTCCATTAATCACAATTATTAGTAACAAACTTTCATTGATGGTAAGACACTGGTGCTGCTGCCTGCAGCTCCACCCACAGAGGCTATAAAGGAAACCAGTTTACTTGCGCCTACCTGAAGAAAGGACTTGGCCAGCCTCATGGTGGAAGGGGTCTGTATAAGGGTCTCAAATATACTTTTTACTAGATTTATTTAACAGTCCATCACCTGCGCCTGTGGGCGACGGAGGAGAAGATTATCAGCATCCCCGGGAACTTCGGGTGGAGGTACTGTAGGTCCCGCTTCATCACCGCGACCAGCCCCATCCATGATCTACTACATGATGAGGATTTACCACACTGAGACAGTTACTCGAATACACTCGAATAATTAAATAAATATGAACGAATAACAGGTTTAATGAACTTAAGTCACTGTAGACTGTATATAAAAAGATAAGACACTGCACAAACCACATAAACTATACTTATTAATATTTAGGCTAATATACTAATTAAAAAAATACCTTCGATAATAAAGGCTGACAAATGCAACTGATAAATGCAACGCTAAACCACAAAATCTAAATATGCCGTATGAAAATGAAGGCTCGGCTTTGAGTCATTCGTTGCGTTTGGTGTTGGACAACCTGAAAACATAATGCCTTCGGCCACAGCTGTCGATAGTGTGTAGGCATAAAAATGCAAATGTTCATTTATTGGCACCACAAAATAATATCAGTAAGACCAAAAAAAAAATCACTGATCTCTACATCATCTCACATAGCTTGCACATCAACTGATCACTTCTGAACGTCCAGTAACCACCAGTCAATGTTAAATAAAAAAGTATATTTTACCATGAACATACAAATTTTCTCTTGTGGAAAAGGCCATCAACTTGTGCATTGGAAACCATCCCTACCTTCAGAGGCCTGTCTGAGAAAGTGTGGCAGAAGAAAGTGTTTTTGTGTACTCCGTCTGACTACATGAGCTGTATCTTCACTGCCAGCAGATCTCTTGCCAAAGTCATTAGCAGCTAATTCTGCAGGATCTAGATTTTCTTTGATAAGATCCCATAGTAAAGAAAAAAAAACACAGTCCATGGCTTTATTTGTGTCTATGAGCACTGTGAGCACAGCAGGGCAATAATCAAAAAGACAGTGGTTGGTTGCTGTGTTGCACATTAAACAAGTCTGTCTTATTATCTCACTCTCACTCTATACACATTCGCAGCAGTTTCAAGATCTCCTTTACATGAATAGGGTTAATGTAAGGCAATACACCTCCATCCACCCAAGTCATCTTTGGTCCTCTCTCTGCTCGGCTGCACCTGCTGAGTAAGTTAACTCTTCCTTATCCCTTGCTCTATAGTATGTGGGGATGTAGGCTGAGGGCAAGGCTGGTGCCAGTGTTAAATGAATGGACAGGTGAGCGGCGCCGGGGTCCTCTGTGACCAGCTGGGCACTGTAAGCTGACCGCTGCTGTTGTGTGTGGTCTGAATTGAGTTGAGAGACGATGAGGGGTTGAGGTCGGGCATGGAGAACCCCAAAGGAACCCCTCTCTCTCTCAGGACTCAGCTGCATATCTTACACTCCATCTGTTTGTCTTTTATGGAGGGGCAAGTCAGGGACACTTCACTTGAGCTGCTGGGAAGGAGGAGGAAGAACATGTAAATGGGGGTCAGCAGATAAAGAAAAGTGTACGTGAGAGGAGAAGATAAAAATCTAATCAATTATTAAGCTTAAATAAATCCAATCTTCTCCTATTTAGAAACTTTCCCCTCATCCCACTATCACCCCCTCTCTGTTTCCCAAATTAATTTCCCTTCTTCCTGCTCACTCATAGCTGGTCATAGATCTCTCTGAGGACATGAGGTCTTTGACAACTGAGGCATGTCCACTGCTCAAACATTCATTGTCACTGGCAAGTCGAGAGTTTCAACTAGACAGGTACCAGAAAATCACTTTTCTACGAAAACCTGATGCTATCTTGTTACACTGTAAGAATGAATCATTGTCCAGCCACACAGTTTGAATCATAGTTAGCAAACGTAGCTGCCAGCAGTCTCTGGGGCTCATGTGCAGAAAAGTCGCTCACAGTGATCAGGCAAGCATTGCAACCAAACTGATTTGAGGGAGATAAGCTGGTTCCTTTGACAAAAAGCTCAGGTTTAGCTACTGTTGAGTGAGGAGATTATCAGTGCTCTTTAGGCTAAAGCTTTCTTCTGGATGTTCACCAAGTACCAGTAGATTGTAAATACTGAGCTCCTGTGCTATCCATGCCACTCTGCAGATCTTGTAGTAACTTATTTCAAATTACCTGTTATAGATACTGTCATCTAGGTCAATTTGCAAGATTCAGCATGGGATTATGCAATAAAAGACCTAAAATAAAAACAGCACCTTCCTGCTTGCAGCTACATGTAAAAAAAACTGTACAAACCTACATTTGAAAAAAGGCCGTTGTAGTGCCCTGGCCTCTGTCACAGAACCCTCTTTGCTTGGCTTTGTCCCACCGTAAGAGCCTGGGTAGTGGGTTGGCTGTTGGAGGAATGCCTCACATATCGGGTGACCCATTGCCCCACGGCCTTTGCTCCTCGCCTAGCTCGCAGCGACGGAGTGCTCCTGGCGGGCGCTGTATCCCGTGTCACAAAAGCACCTTTCTACACAACAGGGGTACAGAGAATGGGCCACAGCACAGTGGTTCTCGTTGGGTCAGCTCCAGCCCGCCGTAGTTGGATTTCAGACCTCCCCCTGTGCTTCCAGCAAACACCCTCATTGGTGGGGATGTTCTTTCACCCAAGCCTGGCAGAGATATCAGAGAGACGTGGAACTCCTGGTGCTGCCTGCAAGACACCGCTAGAGAGGATAAATGACCATACTACTTATGCATAACTGGGTGAGTCTTATCAAGTTTGCTATATATATATATATATATATATATATATATATATATATATATATATATATATATGTTTGTGTGTGTGTGTGTGTTCTCAGAAAGTTACATAACATGACAAGCAGCCTACTAAAACCTTTGGTTTATGCGTAATTGTTGGCATATAGATTACTGAACCTCAGTCATGTGGTATTGTGACCAAGATGCTGCAGGCTTTCATTCTAGTTAAGTCTACTAACACTTACACTGCTGAATTCACTGAAGGGTAGTCTACAGAACTGCTGGGTCACTGGGGAAAATGTAGCTCCTATGTGAGATTAGCAACGGGAAAGATCTAAGTAGAAACAGAGAAACAAACAAAAGCAGTCAAAAAGGACATGGAAAACATGCATGAAAATGTTAGATGGAAGTGATGATAGCAGTGATATCATCAATACTACAGTCTGTGATTGCTAAACTGCTGAACAGTATGTGCTGATTTTGTATCCTTTTTTCTTCAAACCAAAAGTAGTTGGAAAATGAAATTTGCACAGGGCAACAGAAGAAAATTGTCTTGTATAAACTCATCTGTTCTCAGATCCCAGTCAACCATGAGGACTATCTCCTGTCAGTCAACCCTTGTGGCTGTAGTTGTGGTTACACTCACTGTGGTGTCCTGTGCTGAAGCTAAAACTACACAGAAGCCAAAGTACCAGTACACTAAGAAGCCCATCCCTCAGATCACAGTGCACAGCCCTGTGACCACCAGCATGCCCAAGCCGCTCAAGATAGTGGCCAGTGCAAATCCTGTGGAGCCCCACCTGCTGCCCACCACAGAGAGGACCACCTATCCAAGTCATGTGTTTCCTCAATACTACCCTGAGAATACGGAGCCCCCTGGTGTCGGCCTAGAGAACTACACCCTGGATTACAATGAGTGTTATTTCAACTTCTGTGAGTGCTGTCCACCTGAGAGAGGCCCCAGGGGGCAGAAAGGAGAAAGAGGCCTGGAAGGTATAAGACTCAGTCATAAAAGGCACTGGAAAAATGTTTTGCTTTCAGCATTTTGAACCTCTCTTATTTTTGCTTATCTAGGACCACCAGGTGAAAGGGGCCTCGCAGGGGCAGCTGGTTTACCAGGACCACCAGGTGTGAGTGGTCCTATGGGGTTAAAAGGAGACAAAGGTGAGTATAGTATTATTAAATACAAATTTGAAGTGGCTTATTACCACATATTTCAAGGCAACAAGCCCCAACCCCCAGCACCTAACTCCCTCAATTGTTCCTACAAATTTCTATTTTATGAAACAGACCTTGAAATTCTGTATTTTGGTCTTGTGGGGAAATAAAGGCAGAATGAATAATCATCCCATAGAGTTTTCTGACCCAGCAGAACCACTCCTCTACACAAGAAAAAAAATACTGCAACATACTTACAAGAGAATATTACAAGAAACTATCAAGGGAAAGGTGCCACAAGTTCTATTTTCTTGCTTGTATTATATTGTTTTACTAATTTTAATTTAGGTTTCCATTAGCTTAACTGTGCACTGTGCAGTATACACTATGTGATAAATAAAAATATAATTAAATAACTTAATAACTGCTGACTACACTCAAGAATGATGCTGGGTGTGGTTAGAAATGTGGGAAAGGGAAGTGAAACACTGTTTTTCAGCCTGGAGGTATATTACTCTTTAAATAATAAGGGCCAAAAAAGAAAAGAGAACTCACAATTATTGCTATTTGCCTGAGACCTGTGACTTTGAACAAGAAATATAACAGTCACTTCAGACAAAGGCTCTGACATTTGGGCCGCCTGGCCCCTTAAGCCTCTGAGTCTGTGCCCCATTGGCCCATTAAATATATTATTCCTCTTCACCTCTAGCCCAAGATAAAACAACATTCATATTGGGTATGTTGGATATTGTTAATTGAATATTTGCTTTGTCATGTCAATTGCTTAGGGGATAGAGGTGACCGAGGAAACAGTGGGACAGCAGGGCCACCAGGAGTCCCAGGGAAACCAGGACAAAAAGGTGCAAACTTTTTCTGACGTTTGTTGATTTCTCTTATATTGTTGCCAGACTTCAGTCGTTCTGAGACAGTTTCCCTCACCTTGCAGGTGATGTTGGTTCAAAAGGTGAAAAAGGTGAAAATAGGGCTGCAAGGTTTCAAGGGTGATAGTGGAGAAAAAGGGGAACCTGGCCAGAATGGGACTGCTGGTGAGAAGGGGAACCGGGAAAAGAGGGGCCAGCTGGACCTCCAGGAGTAGCTTTTGAGTTAGGTCCTAAGGGAGACAAGGGGGATAAAGGGAGTGTGGCACATTTGGGGAAAGAGGACAGAAAGGTGAACGAGGGGATCCTGGGTCTCCTGGCACCCCAGGAGGGATGGGCATTCCGGGAATGAATGGCAAGCATGGCTCCCCAGGTCCCGTAGGCGTCCGAGGAGATCCAGGAACACCTGGACCACAAGGAGAACCAGGGGTGAGAGGGCCTCAGGGACCACAAGGAATAAGAGGGATGCCTGGGCCAAAAGGGGACAGAGGTTACCCTGGGATGAGAGGTGAGCGAGGCATTCGTGGATTCAAAGGGGCTAAAGGGTCAGCGATTCCTCTGAAACGCTCAGCCTTCAGTGTAGGCATCTCCCCAAGAAAGTCCTTCCCTCCCTCTGGCTTCCCGATCCGCTTTGACAAAGTCTTCTACAACGAAGAGAATCACTTCAACGTCACTTCCAACAGCTTCACCTGTGTCCATGCTGGCGTTTATGTCTTCTCCTTCCACATCACTGTGCGCAATCAGCCACTGCGAGCCACGCTGGTAGTGAACGGTTCACGACGGGGTAAGGACACGGGACTCTCTGTACGGTCAAGACATCGACCAGGCGTCCACTCTGGTGGTGCTGAGGCTGGCGTGGGTGATCAGGTGTGGATGGAGACGCTCAGAGACTGGAATGGGGCATATGCCAGCAGTGAGGATGACAGCATCTTCTCTGGGTTTCTGCTTTACTCAGATA